>NC_140166.1:40220145-40224653 GCF_963971535.1 Notolepis coatsorum | reverse complement strand
AGCGCAGGTAGTGGTACAGAGGAGGGAGGAGTGGTGCAGCGCAGAGCAGAGAGCAGTGACGACAACAGAGTCCCGCTGCAGACCGACAATGTAAATAGAGTCCCTTTGCAGACCGACAGTAGCGCAGCAGATAGTATCCAGCTGCAGGGCCACAGAACCGGTGTAGCAGGTACGAAGCAGAGCCTTGGTACAGAGGAGGGAGGAGTGAGGGAAGCTGCCCCCCCCTCAACTAGTGGCGACTGTGGGGTAACAGGGGGTGGTGCGGGTGGTGCAGGTACAGAGGAGGG
This sequence comes from Notolepis coatsorum, assembly GCF_963971535.1. Taxonomy (NCBI): domain Eukaryota; kingdom Metazoa; phylum Chordata; class Actinopteri; order Aulopiformes; family Paralepididae; genus Notolepis; species Notolepis coatsorum. The sequence goes on along the minus strand of NC_140166.1, from coordinate 40,224,366 downwards.
AGGGGTGGGAGACGCTGTTCCCCCCTCGACCAGTGGTTGTGTAGGTAAGGAGGTGGGAATCAGAGATGCTGCCCCCCCTTCAACAAGTGGCGAGGTAACAGGGGAGAGCAGAGGTTTTTTTGTCCCCCCAAGCCCAACACCGCGTCAGGGTAAAAAAAGGAATAAAAACAATATGACAAGTGAAGTAATAGGGGAACATTTGAAGGTGGTGGACAATGTACACAGTCAGACAGTGGATGGCTTGGTGGGAAGTGATGGAGGGGTGGGCTCTCAGGATAAGGAAGGAGTGACTGTTGCAGGATTATTTCGGTGGAACGGAAGGTCCTGATGAAGGGGATCTTTTTTTTCATGAGCTGGATATAAAAACTGACACAAATGGACTGACGGGACCCTTTTGGGTTGCTCATATGTTGTTATTGATGACATATTATGTGTTGAATGGATTGTATGGATACTTTTTTTGTTTGGGTGGAGCTTCAATGTTTTTTTGTTGTGTTGCAGACGGACAGGTGGCTTATAGCTTATCCGCAACAGTAAGTTACTTCCGGGGTAGGCCTGATTGGCCCCGACAGGCACGTGACGCGCAACTTTCTCTGCCGCGCGGCACGCTCCGCGGAGCCGAGCGGCAGAGCTTGCGGAATTACGTAACCGTCCAAATACGCCATGACTTTCATTCGGCGCTTCAGCTCACCTGGCAGAGCAGCGGTCCTGCGATCCTGTGGTCCGTTGTTGGTGATTTCGAATCCCATCAAATCTTTTTTTTTTAACGTGATTTTTTTTTTAACATGTATTCTTTCGCCGGTTAAGGTTAGGCATGGTTAAGGTTAAGGTTAAGGTTAGGCATTGTTTCGGAGTTGGTTAAGGTTAGAACGGTTAAGTTTAGGCGCTGTTAAGGAGCTGGTTAAGGTTAGAGTTTGTCTTAGAGAATGGCAATATTCTTTCTATGGTTAAGGTTAGGCATGGTTAAGGTTAAGGTTAAGGTTAGGCATTGTTTCGGAGTTGGTTAAGGTTAGAACGGTTAAGTTTAGGCGCTGTTAAGGAGCTGGTTAAGGTTAGAGTTTGTGTTAGAGAATGGCAATAGACAGCCTATTTCCGCGCGACAGCTCTCAGCAGCCTCGTTGCGCGTCCTGAGTTTGCCGCGTCACGTGCCTGTCGGGGCCAATCAGGCCTACCCCGGAAGTCACTTACTGTTGCGGAACAGTTACAGGCGGACAGGTGTATTTTAGCATTTTTTTTATTGTGAGATCTCATGTGGTTTTAAGTGTGATGGGGACATATGTTGCCCGATATAATGTGTAGTTAGTTGTTTTAATTGTATTGACATACACATTGTACATTGTAATGAGAAATATGTAAATAAATGTTTTTCTAAAATCAAAAAAAATCTCTCTCTCTCTCTCTCTCTCTCTCTCTCTCTTTCTCTCTCTCTCTCTCTCTCTCTCTCTCTCTCACACACACACACACACACACACACACACACACACACACACACACACACACACACACACACACACACACGCACACACACACACACCGGTCCCCAGGCTGTGTGATGGATTAAAGTGGACCACGGATCAGTGAATGGAGGCTCAGAGTCACAACCATGGGGCACGTTTGATGAGGCCTGCTGTTATTTAAAGTTGGGGTCAGAATGGAGACGTGGCCAAAGTCTGATGAATGGAATAGCAAGTAAAGGCCCTGATGAGAGTGATTAGCTACTGATGTGATCGCAGTGCTCGCTCTCAACTGCAGAAAGACTTGGCTTCAAACTTTGGCTGGCACTTGTCTGCCTCGATCCGCGGTACACAGCTGTCACAGAACCGGCTCGATCATGTACAGTATAATGCACGTGGACCGAGCGTTCATGATCAATATATATTTATTAACACAACGGACAAAACAAATACAATTAGAGAGATCAATGAGCCCGGCTGAGGGGAGTGTGTCATCTGGCCACCGGAAGTAGGCTGAGGGAGAGAGAAGGGGGTCACGGCCTATTTGTAGGCTATTCAGGGGTTGGCGGTGTAGGGGGGGACAGGGCATTCCAAGCTGTAGGTCATAAAGGGTCATTGTCTTAATCAGGGAGGAGGGAGACATTCCACAACACAGTAAGATATATCATACAGACGTGTTCAGTAATCACATCCGTTTTGGACGCATCGCTTTGAAGCGGTATAGGGGAAGCGATGCTAGAATATAAAACTAATTTGTGTGTGAGAGCTCACACACAAACGTGTTATGGCCTCGTGAAATCAGAGCCCTATTAAATGTCAATGGGGCAGCCTTTACCAGACCTTTACATCTCATTGACATCACAGATGTGGGGGGGGGGGGGGGGGGTTCACTCTCTGTTTTCTAGCTTTAGGAGAGAGTGGTGATTGAACTATACTGGGGCATGTGGGGAAGATATGTGAATTCTTAAAACAGGTGACATACCCCTTTAGTAATAAACCGTTTGCCTGCATCTCCAGCTAGCTCACGACCGGACTCTTTGATGTCATTAGGATTTTATGTGCGCTCTGTCTTACTCGCTGCCGTTGGAATTCATTTCATGGCACACTGCAGAATTTGCGGGAAGGCAAAAATCAATCCCTTCAGTACCATTTTCAATTTGCAGTTGTAGTCAATTTGACGTTTAAAGTACATGGAATGTAAAAGAAATAAATTAAAAAGATTAGTTTGACTGCCGTTGGGTGAAAACTAGGGATGTCCGATATTATCGGCCGACCGATATTATCGGCCGATATCGGCAGTAAAATGTGATATCGGAAAATATCGGTATCGGTAAAAATTTTTTTTTTTTTTTTTTTTTTTTTTTTTACATTTATTTAACCTTTATTTACCCAGGCAAGCAAGTAAGAACCAATTCTTATTTTATTTATTGTCAAAAGTATGCATGTTGGTTTAATTCAACAACAAGAGATATGTAATGTTAATTTTTACTTTTTTAATTATCATATTTTGCACAGATAATGCTTACATTTAGAAAGCCTTTTGAATGCATCCAGTGAAATTATTAATTACCTGAAATTATTCAGTTTTTTTGGGGGGAAACCCTGCATATATCGGTATCGGTTGATATCGGTATCGGTATCGGTATCGAAATTAAGAGTTGGACAATATCGGAATATCGGTATCGGTAAAAAAGCCAATATCGAGCATCCCTAGTGAAAACCTTGTATATCCAAAAGAGTCAACTTTTCAGGAATGAAGAAAAACAACCTCATTTTCAGATTGACACTCTTGTATTTCTCATGTTCTACGTTGGGTTTTTAATGGGTTTCGTGGTCCTCTGGGTTTTAAGTTCAGTTTATAGTTCGTTTATTTTTATTTTTTGCCAGGGACAGTGCACATTAATGAACATCTTCAGTTTCCACATCAATGTAAATGTGTCAGAATTAGCTAATGAGCTAGTTTCCATCTGTAGTCCCTGCCTAACATGCATGTATCTATGGTGTGGGAGGAAACCAGAGTACCTGGAGGAAACCCATGCGAACACAGGGAGAACATGCAAACTCCACACAGAAAGGCCCCCGGCCTGCTGGGGTTCGAACCCAGGACCTTCTTACTGTGAGGCAGCAGTGCTAACCACTGTGCCACCATGCCGCCCAGGCACAACATAGTCAATCATGTGAACATTTAATATGAGTGAACATTTATATGTAACATCCCAACAGGCCACATTGTTTATGGTTTGATTCAGTTTTAAATAGACAATAATAAAAAGAGAAAGATAGAATAGACAGAGTAAAATAGTACACATAAAATGCAGACCTATAAAATCAGTTTTTACCTTCTCTGTTTGGTATCCACAGTTTAAAACTTAACAGTCTTCCCTCCTGTTTGATACCCACTTTGACCCTTCGAACCTCCCACTCAGGGCAAACCTACAATAGTTCCGTCTACCAATGTCGCCAGCCCTGGTTGAAGAGGTATGAGAGAAACTCAGTAGTTGGCTAATGGCTATCAAGAGAGTCCAGGGCGAGGAAGAGACGGCCACATCCTCTTCCTGTCGAAGTTCTCCGGCTGAGCAGGCTCTCCGTGATTAATAATTGCCCCCCCTGCGCTCGAGGAGCATCAGCATCGTGATTCAAACAATAAATTATTCACTCTTTCAGATTAACCATCAGCATCTCCGGAGTGTGTACCACTGGGTGAGATCGGGTCATCGTATTATTTGATGCATTTTAGATGTGAATTCATGATTTGTGTTTTGTTAGG
>NC_140166.1:40202645-40215145 GCF_963971535.1 Notolepis coatsorum | reverse complement strand
TTCCATTAGGACATGATCTGTGACGACAAATGTTCTAGAATGTTTGATTAAGATATCATACTCTGACAGCATGCCTATGAGCAACAAAAACGCGAACTTGAATCCCATCATATAGTCTGTCCACTATCTGCATGGTGTCATTGCAATGCGTTTTCTATTCTTTCTTGTACAGTAAAAAGGGGGAAGAACACTATATTCATATGACTTATTCTGCTTACAGCTTCGAAATTCCACTTGTTTCGTTTAACGTAAAGCCGTTTAAATATAATCAAAACGTTCCCGTGTTTCGGCGGTCTGTGCGCAAAATAATAACGAGTTGAGCTTTATGATTTATGATGAATTGAAAATGGGGGACCCTGATGTAAACAGGACGAAAGTTGGTCTGCATCCCCAATTAACAATTGTATGTACTGAGCTGTACTGTACTGTACCCATTCTGCAATCTGTTAATAAACTTTTCAATCAATCAATCAATCAAGCTACGCGGAGCGCAGTCAGTCAGTAGCCTACACCCCGTATATTCCGATAACGCTATATAAACCATGCTGCATTCATTCTGAGAGAAAGATCTATTATTCCAAATGCTATTTATAGGGTTTTGACCATAATTACACTACTGTTGCTATCTTACAATGAACTATAATGAACTACGGTTCATACAGAACATCCAGTGTTATTATGCACAGAAGCTCATTTCCTTGTTGTAATAATATATTCTACCACTGGGAGCTAGGTACGCCAGGTCTGACCTGTGCGTAGATGTACGCACGAAGTCAAGTTCAAGTTCAAATTGATGAATCCCACTCTTTGCTTAGAAATGATCGTACTCACAGGTTACGCACAGATCTGTGCGTAGAACACGTTGATGCATGAGGGCCCTGGTCTTAATGACTCAACCCTACTATGTCCTCTTCCGCTCTGCTTCATTAATGTTAATGGGATTGCGATGTCTTGATGGTTGCTATAGCCGTCACCACCAGAGCCACTGGGTGCTACCGCTGTGCAACCCCGCTGTGCCACCCCCGCGAGCGCCGCCACAAAGATTGGCAGGGGGGGCAGATTTGGCGTGACAGCCGCTTATGTGCACCGGGGATGGTCTAGGTACAGTATATATACCCCCGTCACCACGTCATATCTACGGAGGCGGAGCTGCACACACGTACACCCAGTGTCTCTGCTTACCCAGCTGCCCTGTAAGCTGTGGAGTGTGGCATTGTCCAGGCCAGACCTAGGGCCTCTTTAGCATGTTTGCGCATTACAGAAGGACAGGGTGGAAAGCCTTGAAGAAGAAGAAGTCTTATTCATCATGCAGTGACACACACATGCGATGGGGGGCACACACAGGAACACACACATGCAATTTATTTTGGGTCGCCGTCGATGAAATTGAGTCTCTGCACTTGAGTCTCTGCACTTGAGTCTCTGCACTTGACCCATCCCGTCGTCCTTCCCCCCAAGGGCAGCCGGGAGCAGATAGGGGCTGCAGTGTGGGGCCACGCCCCGGGGACCAATCCAAGTGCTCCTGTCTGTCTTCGTCAGGGAAGGCAACAGCGTTAGCGATCTGTTGTGCATGTTTTTTTTCCATTGGGTTTATCTTATTTGGAGGGGAAAGCATTTCAGTCATGAGTAAAGTAAAGCACATTCTGGATAGAAAATCACTCTACATTCTCTACTGTTCACTAGTTTTACCATATTTAAATTAATGTGCTGAAGTCTGGGGAAACAATTATAAGTCTACACTACAACCACTTTTTATATAAAAAAGGGCAATAAGGATAGTTCACATTGCAGGTTATCGTGATCACACTAACATATTGTTTTTGGAGTCAAAGTCATTGAAGTTAAATGATCTTGTGGAATTTAAAACGGCACAATTAATGTATAAAGCAAAAAGTCATGCACTTCCAAGAAACATTCAAAAATTGTTCTTTGATAGGGAGGGGGGTTATAATCTGAGGGGAGAACACAATTTAAAAGTGCTAAATGTACGCACTACCATGAGAAGACACTGCATCTCGATATGTGGAGTGAAACTGTGGAACAGTCTAAATGTGGTGCTAAAGAAATGTCCAAACATGAGACAATTCAAACTGATGTATAAGGAAATGATGTTCACAAGGTACAGGGATGAGGAAGGGACTTGATATTCACGGGTGTTTACATTTTTATTTTATTTCTTTCATGTTTTACATATATAGTTTTTGTTTTTTTGTTTTGCATATATATATATATTTTTTTCTTCTTTTTTATGTTTTAAAATAGTACACTCATTTGAGTAGTGGAAAAGGGGTAGGATTAAATAAGTGTATACTTCCTCCTACTCCTTTTCGAACATGTAGATTGAGTTGTGTTTTGCTTTTGTTGTTTGTTTGTATTCATTGCATGTTCGAAATAAAGATTTCAAATAAAAATAAAAAAAATAAACTTGCGAGCATGGGGAGAACATGCTAACTCCACACAGAAAGGCCTGGGAGATACCCCACCTGGGTACCTGGCAACACGGAAACATGGTCCGCAAGCGGGAATCGAACCCTGGACCTTCTAGCTGTGAGGCGACAGTGTTAACCACTACACCACTGACTCACTCATGGCTGTGTGAGAACAGCTCTGGTAGAATGTAGACTAACTAGGGATGGGTACAGAATCCGGTACTTTTAAGGGTATCGACCAAATCATGTCGGTACTACAGAGGACCGATTCACATGAGATCCACCGGTGCCACATTTCGGTACTGTAAAAAAACTGTTCTTTTGTCCGATGACGTCAATGTTTCGTTTAACCGCGAAACGAAACCTATGAAGTGTGCCGCAACGTTCAAGTCAACATTCATGCGCACAATACACGTTTACCTAGGATTTGACTTAATTCAACAACAAAGCAGTCGGTGCAATGGCAAGCCGAAAACGGTCGCAAGTGTGGTTACACTTTACAAAACTAGATGCAAACACTCGCTGCACCAGGGCAGGAATGTGTGAGAGCTTCTAAAGACCCTCTTGCTTTCTCTCCAGGGGCCTCATTCTAGGCTGACCTGAGCCAAGTGGGTGCCTGGGAATATGAATGCTGACAAACACATACTCACAAGGAGTCACATCGGAACTTCCACGAGTAATTGCAGTATTATTCTATTGGAAAAAAAAACATGCAATCTCTTTGATATCAAGTGGTTCCATTTGGCCTTGGTTTTATTTAGCTGGTAAATTAAGTCTGAATTGCCTTTTTGACAGGCAAAAGACCCAGAATATTGAATTGTAATCCTCCATATCGCTGCTGAGTTGCCATTTTTCATGGGGAAAATAAAACTTTGCATTAAAACTCATTAGATGAGGATTTCTTTTTTGCAAGGTCTGCTACTGTTGGCATAAACAGCAGGCTGCCCGTAGCAGACCAGCCCTGCAGACGCTCACACAGACATTTACCAGAAGACGGTGTCAAGACGCCTGTTGACTGCTGTTCCTCACATCATTCCTTCCATTCTCTCTCTCTCTCTCTCTCTCTCTCTCTCTCTCTCTCTCTCTCTCTCTCTGTCTCTCTCTCTCTCTCTCTCTCTGTCTCTCTCTCTCTCTCTCTCTCTCTCTCTCTACTTCTCCATCTCTCTCTCTCTTTATCTCTTTCTCTCTCTTTCTCTCTACTTCTCCATCTCTCTCCCTCTCTCTATCTCTCTCTCTCTCTCTTTCTCTCTACTTCTCCATCTCTCTTTCTCCATCTCTCTCTCTCCATCTCTCTCTCTCCCTCTCTCTCTCTCTCTCCCTCTCTCTCTCTCTCTCTCTCTCTCTCTCTCTCTCTCTCTCTCTCTCTCTCTCTCTCTCTCTCTCTCTCTCTCTCTCTCTCTCTCTCTCTCTCTCTCTCTCTCTCTCAGTGCATGCTGGGAGTGAGATTGGAGTTTGGAGATGGGAGGTGCGTGAAAGTTGTGTGAGTTTCTTTCTATCTTTATCTATCTATTTAGTTAAATTTATTTATGCTATAGTATATTGTAATTATAGTGTAGTGTTAGTTTGCTGTGTGTTTGGTGTGTACAGGGTTAAGTGGGGAGTGTGTTTGTTTGGCAGTCGACCAGGTTGTGGTGCTGGTTGGCATGAGACGCCAGTATGGATTTTGCCAGACTCTGTAGGAAGCATGGTGTTAAAATAAATGCTCCTAATGTGTCCGTAGAGGACTGCAGCTTGGCAGTAGCTGAAGTTGTTGGGCACAAAAGTGTTAAATCTGCTGCGAAAATGAACGGTGGAGTTGTGATTTTTCTCGACTGTCTGGAGAAGGTGAACGCTGTGGTAGAATCCGGAGTCAGTATCGACGATGCGTTCATTGCCGTGGCGCCTCTCTCCACACCAGGCAGAAGGATTAACATATCTAACATTCCACCGTTCATAAGTGACGAATTATTAATAAGTCAACTTGCACAACATGGGAGGATAATTTCCCCGATAAGGAAAATGTTGTTGGGATGTAAATCTCCGCTATTAAAGCATGTTGTCTCACATAGACGCCAGGTTTTAATGATTCTCGAGAACAGCGGAGAAGAGCTTGATTTGGTTTTCAAATTAAGAGTTGATGATTTTGATTATGTCGTTTTTGTGAACTCTGGAAACTCAAAGTGTTTCAAGTGTGGAGAGGAAGGACATATAGTGCGCGATTGTCCGAGGGGAGAGGCGAGAGGCACACAATCTCAGCCCCAGGAGGAACGCAGCGCTGTGGGCAGCACAGGTACAGAGGAGGGAGGAGTGAGAGACGTATGGTCTCGGCAACGCATGGCTGCGGGCAGTGCCGGTACAGAGGAGGGAGGGGTGAGAGACGCTGCTCCTCCCTCAAGCAGTGACGAGGTTACAGGGGAGAACAGAGGTGGTTCGGTCCCCCCAACACCGCGTCGGAGAAAGAAAAGAGATAAGGAAAATATGACAAGTGAAAGTGAAATAATAGGAAAAAAGCCGAATGTGGTAGATAATGTAAACAGCCAGACAGTGGATGACGTGGTGGGAAGTAGTGATGGAGGGGTGGGGGAAAATGTACTTGTATCATTTGAAAAGGAAAAAGAAAGTGGCAACAGTGGCTCTCAGGCTAAGGAAGGAGTGACAAGTTTGGTCAAAGAGAGTCAGGAGGATGTAGAAGGCACAGTTTTCTCTCAGTCCAGCATGGGCGAGGATGAGGGCACAAGTTGTGAAGAAAATGAGTTTCACAATGATTCTCAAGTGTCTGATTCGTAACAGAGAAAACATTATGCAGTCAGGCAGATACAAAAGTTCCTGCACACAACAAAAAACATGAAGAATGTCAAAGTTGGAGATTATTTTGAGGATAAGGATATGTTTATTATTTCAGCAAGAACTCAAATGAGGATGAAGAATAATGGGGGGTATACTTCCCAGGACGTTTTTTAGACTGAGGAAAATTGTACGGAAGCTCAATAAAACAGATAATGAAGGGTAACCTGAATCCAAGTAGTTTAGGACGGATCCTGTCTTTTTCTATCTGTTGTGCACTCCTTTTGGAGATTATGAGTGATATCAAGTTTTCCACGCTCAATATTGACCCTTTAACGTCTCTGTTTTTAACTAACTGTATGGAGGAGCCTCTGATGTATGGAGCCCGGCTGGACATTTAGGATGGTAGTAGACCTGGGCTTGTACAGCGTCTGCACTCAGTTGGGACAGTGAAACTGAAACATGTAGTGGATGTAGCCGGGCCAGGACATCACCACACAGAGGAAGTGGCTTCTTTACTGGGGCTGAAGACAGCCTGTCACAACAGAGACTGTTTGAACGATTGGACTGAAGCGCGGAGCATCGGGGGACAAGACCTGTTGCAGGACTATTTCAGTGGAACGGAGGGTCCTGATGACGGGGATCTGTTCCATGCGCTGGGTATCGAAATGGACAAAAGAAACTGGACTGACGGGACCCTTCTTGGGTTGCTCATATGTTGTTCTTGCTTAGATGTATGTGTTGAATGGAAATATGGAAACTTTTTTGTTTGGGTGGAGCTTCAATGAAGTTTTTTTGTTTTGTTGCAGAAGGACAGTTGTATTTTAGCACCTTTTTTCTCATGTGGTTTTAAGTATGATGGGGACACATGTCCGATATAATGTGTAGTTATTTAATTGTATTGACACACACATTGTAATGAGAATTATGTAAATAAATATTTTTTTTTAAATCTAAATCTCTCTCTCTCTCTCCCTCTCTCTCTCTCTCTCTCTCTCTCTCTCTCTCTCTCTCTACTTCTCCATCTCTCTCTCTCCATCTCTCTCTCTCTCTCTCCGACCCCCTCTCTCTCTCTCCGACCCCCTCTCTCTCTCTCCCTCTCTATCTCTCTTTCTCTCTCTCGCTCTCTCTCTCTCTCTCTCTCTCTCTCTCTCTCTCTCTCTCTCTCTCTCTCTCTCTCTCTCTCTCTCTCTCTCTCTCTCTCTCTCTCTCTCTCTCTCTCTCTCTAGAAAACATGATTTTATCAGATGCGGCTTCATTGGAGGTGCCTGGCTGTCAAGCCGCTCCTTGTTGCCGCACATTATTAACCTTTCCGCCATCTGCTCACCAGCCTCCCGCCTGACAGACTACAGCTGACTCACTGGCTTTGATTACCCGTTATGGATTATTTAAACATAATTGTATTCATTTTCGGGTTGCTCCGCTGCACCGGTCATGTGTGTCATAGGCAACATGAGAATATTATTCAGGGAAGCAGTGTCGGGTGGATGAATCATTAATGTTGTTATTTCGATGATCCAAAAGTAATTGAGCATGCAGGCCTGGTGATGTTTTGGGACCTGGCTCTTTCATTAAAAGGGGAATTCCTGTATTTTCAAACAATAATAATAATAATAATAATAATAATAATAATAATAATAATAATAATAATAATAATAATAATAATAATAATAATAATAATAATAATAATAATAATAATAATAATAATAATAATAATAATAATAGATTCCATTTGTAATGTGCTTTACAGTTGCGGGGCAAATCTCAAAGCGCTACAGTTAAAATAACTTAAAAACTAGCGAGAATAAAGGAAAGAAAGAATATAAAAATAGGCAAGACTAAAACATAGAATAACATAGAATAAATAAAACTGATAAAAGAAATTGGTAAAAGAACATAAAATGTGTGGAGCAAAAAATTTGATAAAAAGTCAACAGAAGGCTCTACTAAAAAGGTGAGTTTTGAGGCCTTTCTTAAAAGCATCCACAGTCTGTGGTGCTCTCAGGTAGTCAGGGAGAGCATTCCACAGACTGGGAGCGGAAGCACAAAAAGCCCGATCTCCCATAGTGCAGAGATTTGTCCTTGGGCGCTGGAGGAGGTTTGCCTGGCCAGAGCGGAGATGTCGAGAGGAGGAGTGAGGGGTGATGAGTTCTTTGAGGTATAGGGGGGCGTTTCCATAGAGGCATTTGTGGGTGAGCAGGGAGACTTTGAACTCAATCCTGCAGGGCTCTACAGTGCGACCATATTGCTCGCATATGCCCCTAAAAATATGTGTGTGCGAACCTCAAAAATCGATTATGCGCACGGTGTGCGAACTGCTGATGACAGCCTAAGTCGTACTTTTTATTTCTCCACTGAGAATCGTTAAAAAACTACAAGTCCCACATTGCACTCAAGCCAACGGTCCAATCACAGTAGAGTGAAGTGACTGGTTTCATGGGAAATAAAGCAAATGACCAATCGGAAGCTCTCATTTTGCTTGTTTACTTCCTGAAACTCCGCCATTGCGATCAGGGCTCTCGTTTTCCGAGACACTAACTTATTATAGTCTCTCTCTTACCAATAGCAATAGATTTTAGAACACCTAGATTTATCGATAGCAATAGTAATATAACGTTAATGCAACAAAACGAATGCCTTGCTTTGTTAATCATAACGTTGATGCAGTAGCGTATGTCGGTGTGTTGGCTGTAACGGACATGACAATAACATAACGTGTACACATTAAAATTGCGATAATCTATTCTAACATTTTCAAATCGATGCAGTTGAATTTCCCCCTTAGGATCGATGCATTGTTACACCCCTACACCAAAGTCACTGGCCCACTGTGTATCTGTGTGTATAATAACTTGGCTAGCATTATCAACAGCAGAGATGGGCAATAGGGTCCAGCTGCAGCGCCGGACGGCCGGAGTGCAAGCGGTGTGATGTAATTGGCAGACTCGACTGTCAATCAATGGTCTACCTGACACGCAAACTCATAAACAATGTTTCTGTACTGGAGGTGTACGTATTTCAATAGGCAACCCTGAAAGGATTATTTTCTAGAAGAGCAACACAGCCAAAACATAAGCATTGTATGCATAAAAGGGGGCAAAAGCTAAAGTTAAGTGACTGAACCTTTGTAGCAGTAGTTTGATTTGATAGTTTATTTGATAGGACAGCACATGTTAATGAACATCAAGTACAAAATACAAAATGTAAACATGCAGGGTTGTAGCAAGAGCTAATTTACACACATGCACGCACAGTACAAATATACATATATTTTTGAAAAAAAAATAAACGCTGTTACTTGAAATATTTTCACTGTGCTCCTAAATATTTTTGGGTGCTTCTAAATTTCTTTGTGTGCTCCTAAATTTTTTCATTTAGGAGCACATGTGCTCCTTGGGAAAAAGGTTAGCGTAGAGCCCTGTCCTGAGTGAGACAGGGAGCCAGTGAAGGGACTTGAGGATGGGAGTGATGTGGTGGTATTTCCGCACTCTCATCAGGATCCTAGCAGCGCTGTTTTGGATACATTGTAGCCTTTGGATGTTCTTGCTAGGGATCCCGATGAGGAGTGCGTTGCAGTAATCCAGCCTGGAGGAAACAAAGGCGTGGATGAGCTTTTCGGCATCTGACAGAGTGAGTGAGGGGCGAAGTTTGGCGATGTTCCTAAGGTGGTAGAAAGAGTTTTTGTATAGTTGATTTATGTGCGCCTCAAAGGTCAGGTGAGGGTCCATTTTTACCCCTAGGTTGGTGATTGTTGGTGACAGGGTGATGTTTTGGCCGGAAAAGGTGATGGTGGATGAGCGGGATGAGCGAACCTGGTGTGGGGTGCCAATAATAATGGCTTCAGTTTTAGAACTGTTTAACTGTAAGAAGTTGTGCTTCATCCACGCCTTGGTCTCCTCAAGGCATGTGGTCAGAGTGGAAGATGGCAGAACTGTGGATGGGCTAGGGTTTATTTTTAGGTAGAGTTGGGTGTCATAAGCGTAGCAGTGGAATGATATTCCATGCCGGCTGATGACAGAGCCGAGGGGGAGCATGTAGAGGGTGAATAGGGTGGGGCCGAGGACTGATCCTTGTGGGACACCACAGGTGACATGATGGGTGTCAGACCCTGCCTCTCCCAAGGAGACATACTCTGTTCTTCCGGTGAGGTAGGATCTGAACCAATCAAGGACAGATTCTGAAAGTCTGATGGTGGACTGGAGCCGGTGAAGGAGGATGTCATGATCGACGGTGTCAAAAGCTGCTGTGAGGTCAAGGAGGATGAGGAGGGAAGGAGAGCCAGCATCAGCCATCATCAGTAGGTCGTTGGTGACCCTGAACAGGGCAGTTTCTGTGCTGTGGCCAGAGCGGAAACCTGACTGGAACTTCTCAAGAAGTTGGTTCGAGTTTAGGTGGTCCTGAAGCTGAGCGGCAACTACCTTCTCCAGCACCTTAGACAGGAATGGGAGGTTGGATATAGGTCTGTAGTTGGCCAAGATTTCCGGGGTCTAGGGAGGTTTTTTAATTAGTGGCTTTATGACTGCAGTTTTAAGGGCAGAGGGGACATGGCCAGCCTGGAGAGAGAGGTTTATGACCTTGGTGATGAGAGGGCTCATAGCGACAATATTGGATTTCACCAGGGCTGAGGGAAAAGGGTCCAGGATACAAGTGGAAGGCTTCATTTTCCTGACGATTTCCTCAACCTCTCGCTGTGTGATGATTGAAAACCAGCATAGAGGTTGAGTAGTCGCCGGCTGTGGTTCAACTGTTTGGACTGGAGGGGCAGAGGGGCTAGAGAGGAGTGAGCGGATGGTGTCAACTTTGGTCCTGAAGAAGGTGGCAAAGTTGCTACACTGTTCCTCAGAAGAGTCAGAGTGAGATGATATTTGGGGTTTGAGGAGGTGGTTGATGGTGGAGAATAGTTGCTTGGAGTTTCCAGGACTGTCATTTATGATGGAGGAGTAGTACTGGGACCGTGCCAGACTGAGGGATTTTGAGTAGGCTTCTGGTGTTCACGGTAGGCCAATTTGTGTACAGTGAGTCCTGAGACCTTGAGTCGCCGCTCAAGGACAACGCCCAGCAGTCTTCATACTCCGCAGCTCGCTGGTGTACCAGGGGGCTGAGCGTGCGAAGGTGACTGTTTTGGATTTGACAGGGGCATGGAGATCCAGAAGACTGTTCAGGGATTTATTGTAGAAGTCCACTGACTCAGTTGCTGATGAGAAGTTGACAGAAGAAAGAAGCTGGAGGTCCAGGGTCATGGTGTCCGGGTTGATATTTTTGAGGTTCCTGAAACGGATTTGGCGCTTGGGCTTGTTGAGTGGAGACTGGAAAGACAGCTCCATTGAGATGGTCTTGTGGTCAGATACCCCCAGATCGTAGACTAGCAGGTTGTTGATGGGGGCGGAGTTTGTGATGACCAGGTCGAGCGTGTGGCCCTTTGTGTGTGTGGGGGACATCAATGTGTTGTGTGAGGTTGAGGCAAACCCTATTTTACCATCACGTGACGTCTAAATTAATATTAGGGACAACATTTTTTGTAATTGGTCCAGTATTGAGGGAAATTGCTTCAGCCGGCAGCCGAGAAACGGGCTGAAATGTGATCACAATGTAATCACACTGTAAACACACAGGGCAAACATGAACGTCAAAGTACGTCCACTAAAAGAGCCACTGGCTCAGACTTGTCATTGTATCTTTACAACATCACGTAAAGGATCCTACAGAGATACCTTTCCTGAAAAAATAAGTCAGGCAGGGGAAATTAATCTATCTAGATATTTTATAACCAGTCGTGAAAGTTGATATTTTTGTACATGCTACAGTGCGTGATTGTTTTTGCTATCCTGCCAAGCTTTCGTGTGTATACTGATGCCAGGTCAATACAATAACTTATAACTAATAGCTAATAACATTACCTCCACTCTGTCTGCAGCAGGTCTCTCCGCTCTTGGAACAGCATTTTTCTTTAGTAAAAGGTGCTTTGGTGTGGGATTTCCTCTCTTGGACTGGCAGTAGTCATCGGGGTAATAAATTAGGGCTACAGACCCAATGGTCTGCAAGGCCCAGTGTAGAAGTGTTTCATAAATTTGTAGCATAACTAGCCACACTTTCATATCCCTGTCTATGAAAACGGCATTTTCTTGGTACAATTTGGATATGCACAAACACAGACCATTGTTTTATATGTTTTAGAGATAACACAACGCTTTTGTACTCCCAGCTAGACAAACTAATCTTCCAACTCACTCAAGTTTCCGACCTGCAACTCTCCCTGCAACATCGCAGGATTTCAGAGCGAGACCTCTGTTTGAACCAGACAGTAGTAAAAGAAATAGAAGAGTCTTAAGACACTTATTATAACAGTCTGTGTTTATAATAGTCTATTATAATAGCTGTAGTCAGTGGCAAAGAAAAAACTCTTTATGACATGTTTGCCCAGTGTGATTACATTCCAGCCCATTCTGTGGCAGTGTCAGCTGAAGCCATCTCCCTCAATACAATTACAAACATTGTTTATTATACCCTATTATTCATTTAGACCCCACTATGATGGAAAAACAGGGTCCATGTTTAAAAATACTCGAGAGAGACTGAAAAGAAAGGCAGTTAGTTAAATGATTCATACTATTGTCATGACGTTTCTTTTTTTGCCATACAATATGGTGCAGCGCCACAACGCACTGGCCACGGTTGTCATTTAATGATAATCACCTGCTATTTGACTATAATCGCCTGTTGTTTGTGACCAAGATGTCTGTGATCTCTAATACTAGGAATAGGCGGCTTACAGAAAGCAAACTCTCAGCCCCTTTATCCTTTCTTCGGATTTGTTCTCCTTTTTAGCCCAGTCAAACCCCCCATTTCTCTTTCTTCAAATAGCGAAGCTGCCTGACCAGCCCTCCCTCTCTCTCTCTCTCTCTCTCTCTCTCTCTCTCTCTCTCTCTCTCTCTCTCTCCTCTCTCTCTTAAAGTCGTCCTTAAAAGAGAAAAAGTTAGCCTTAGCCGTGCTCCCGTCTGGGCCACAGCCAAACACATTTACAGTGTTACATTAACATTCTTCCCCACTTCTTCTCTCGGTCACAGTGTTGTTCCAGTCTGAATTATTTCACGGAGCGTCTCACCCCCCCCCCCCCCCTCCCTCCCTCATATCCAGAGCAGTGACTGAATGGGACAAAGAGTAGCAGAGAAAGAGGAGCGCATGAGGGAGGAGAGGAGTGTGTGTACAAATCTGCAGAGTATTGGGGTGCCTTTGCCTCAATAGGGGCAACTTCTGTATGAGCATGCCTGCCCCCCCCCCCTCCCCCTCCTCTCTCTCTCTCAGCATCTA
>NC_140166.1:40106922-40202445 GCF_963971535.1 Notolepis coatsorum | reverse complement strand
TACAGCTCGCTAACAGCCCAGCGTTTCACCCACCATGACTGGGATATGACACTCCTGTCTGCGTCTGCGAGGGTGATAAATATCACACATTTCACTGGCTGTTCCTGTTGTATCGTTCACATGAGCTACATGGAATTTAAATGGTCTGTAGTTCCACATCCCCAGTCAGCCAGGCGCGTGATTCCAGAGAGAGGGGGAGAGAGAGAGCGAGAGAGAGAGAGCGAGGGCAAGGGCGAGAGCGAGAGAGAGAGAGAGAGAGAGAGAGAGAGAGAGAGAGAGAGAGAGAGAGAGAGAGAGAGAGAGATATGCTGGAGAGGGAACAATACAGAGATGGAGAGGGCAGGGGTAGGAGGAGGATAGAAAGATATGAAAGATACTGGCAGGGAGATCAACAGAAAAAGCAATAGAGAGAAAGAGAGAGAGAGATGGGGTGTAGAGAGAAGAGGGATAGCGAGAGGGGGGGTAAAGAGAAGGGGGATAGAGAGAGAGAGAGAGAGAGAGAGAGAGAGAGAGAGAGAGAGAGAGAGAGAGAGAGAGGGGGGGGGGTAGAGAGAAGGTGGATAGAGAGAGGGGGAGAGAGGGAGAGAGTTAGTGGTAATGGACCCTGTCTTCACTGTCCTCTCTCACTTGGTAGTCTTGTGGCAGGCTGTCTGTAATGCTGTCTGAGCACATCAACACTCACCATCTCTCTGGAAACACACTTGGGTTTATTTCCCCTCAATCTCCCACCATTACCCTCACTGTAGTCAATAATCAATGTGAGCACACATTCAAAGGCGAGCTATTAGGGCCAAGCGTATAACTTTCCATGGTCAATGTCCACTGGGCAGTTAGATGATCTGCAACGACAATGCAACATCCAGCTACATGAGGGTATGCACAGAGGATGACAAAGCAGTAGGGGTGTAACAGTACACAAAAACCACGGTACGGTACGTACCTCGGTTTTGAAGTCACGGTTCGGGTACGGGTTTTCGGTACAGTGGGGGGAAAGTTTGGCTTTTCCACTCAGGGGTGATGTAGTGTGCAGTAACTAATTGTACTTGTAGGGCTGTCAACGAATATTCTATATTGAAATTAATAATCGACTTGTTACATATATATTTTATTTTTTACAGTCGTTAGTGGTTACCGTACCCGACCATTGTATTCGTTCGGTACACAGCCGTACTGAACCTAATGTCCAGTACTGAAACGGTTCGGTACGGATACGTGTACCTTTACACCCCTACAAAGCAGTAAGGCTAAGTAGAAGAAGCACTAATACTGATACTGGGCCGATACCAGGCTAAACAGTGTATCAGTAGTATCATATTCAAGACCCAGGATATACCATATGTGTGGCATTGACCATATTCATACGGCGGCTATTATGCTCTTACGTCCATGCTCAGGTTGGGATTTCTTAAGGTGGAAAGAAATCGCCAATTTGAGCACGACAGAAGAGCAAAATGGCCACGTATGAATATAGTCAATAGCAAAAAACAAAGCAAAGTGAAAAAGAAAGTAATTCAGCAACCACCAAACTAACGGTTCAAGTCTAGGTCAGTCAAAAAAAATGGATCAGATCGGTATTCTGAGGTTAAGACAATGTGGCATGGGTGCTTCCCTAAGGCCAAGATGTAGATTTGTGTTAGAAGTTCCCAAAAGGTTACGATTGATGACAACCCCCCCCAGAGGCTATTCAGCATTTAGTGGAAGTATGCATTTGGGTTTTGATTGACGAGCCATTCTTACCCAAGGATGTCAATGCGCAAGGCAGTCAAGTCCCAGATCTCTGAACCAGTCGTGACTTCAAATAATGACTTCACCAGACAAGCGATTTAACCCCTACATGTCCATATATTATCTACGCATGGTACATTTGGGGTACAAATCGTACCATAACCCAGCAAGAGTTCAAAGATAAGGCAGAACAGTATGCAGTTTTCTACTTCCAACACACAGGGCTTACAGTAAGTGAAGCTTAGGCCCTGTCCCCGGCTCTTCAGCCCCTCTGCAGTGGCTCCCTGTAGGTTTAAAAAATATATAATAGTAAGGAAATAAATAACGACTATTTAAAAAAAAAGTTTATAAATTCAAAAGTGTTTAATATTTCATCAACTAAAACATACGTCACACCCCACGCCTCTCTCTGCCGTCTTGCAGGTGGCTAATCTTGAGTTCCAGACCCCCCAGTAAGCATGGATAAATCCCCAAAAATGTAAGTCTCTGAGCAAAATAAAGGGTTTAATTCAGCGTGGACAGATTCATTTGGATGCAGGCTTACCTGTATGCTTGATATGTGGCGAGAAATTAGCGAACAACAAAAAAACTTCACTCGCCACTTAACACTTTGAGTGCCAGACCCAAGTATAGTCGGGTTTTGGACGTTATTTCCTTTATTTGCTATTTCCATTCATAATCCATCGAGGGAGCCTGATGTTATCATTGGGAATGGGTCTGAGATCACAAACGTCCAATACCGCCGCCCTGCCGTCTTGCGGCCAGTATTGCACATCCTTGGAAACTCTCTGGCTTGGGCTGTACGTCGAACTAATAAGTCTGGTCCGGGTTTTCCTAGTGGGGCATGGAGAGCGGTTATAACACATGGATTGAGGATAATCAAGCACTCCCGGTTCATGGTCTTTGGTGGATTATCTTGGCAACACGATCGACATCAATACTTGGAAATGGCGATCAGATAATTGGAATATTCTTTTTGGAGCTCATCCTAGTCAAGGTAAGGGCTATATGGTATCAATCTTGCGTTGATCCAATAATCCTTTCCCCGCGATCGGAGCGTATGTGTGGAATGTACTGTGTAACGTATTCCGTTGGTGACGATCGAAGCATAGTCATATACTCATATTCACCACGGTATAAAACGGGAATGTATGGATGATTTTACAAATTGAACGATAGATACTCGATGTCAAATGGGCAATAGTTTTATATCCATAGCTATGATATTTAATATAGTTTTAGCCCTGCAAACACCGCTATATATCCCTATTCTTTAAAGCGCTGGCATTCTTACCACACAGCCCACAGCGACCTGTGGCACTGAAAGTGTTAAAAAAAATTAAAAGCTTGTATTTAACAAACTCAAAAATGTCTAAACACGGTTTATAAATAAACAAAAACAAAAAAATCTACGTATGTCAACAAAAATGTCCAATAGGCCTAACCAAATAGTACTACTAGTACTAATAGTACTACTAGTACTACTTCAGCGACTATGCTAGTCTCAAATGACATAATTGAAGCACTGGACAAGAAAAAACACTGTGCAGCATTGTTTGTTGATCTGTCTAAAGCTTTTGAAAATGGCTAAAGCTTTTTAAAATGGCTTTGAGCTGGTTTAAAAACTATCTATCTGAAAGAACTCAGTGTGTTTCAGTAGAAGATTATACCTCAGCTGCTCTTACTGTAAACAAAGGTGTTCCACAAGGTTCTATTTTGGCCCCTGTCTTATTTTCCATCTTTATAAATGAACTAGGAAATGGGATAAACCCAGCACGTTTTCATTTATACACCGATGATACAGTTGTTTACACAGTGGCTTCCTCTTTAACTCAGGCCATAGAGCTTCTACAGGATGCTTTTAATACACTACAACACTCCTTGCTAAGGCTAAGACTGGTCCCTTAATGCAAAAAAGACCAAGTACATGACCTTCTCTCGCTCTCGAGCTAATACAGCTGTCCCTCCGATTCTGACACTGGAAGGGACATGCCTTGACAAAGTAGCATCCTATAAATATCTGGGCATATGGATTGATGAAAAAATGGCCTTTGATGTTCATATTGGGAACCTACTGAGAAAACTTAGACCTAAACTGGGCTTTTTGTACCGGTTAAAGAAATGTTTCCCGTCTGAAGCCAGGAAGAGAATTGTGCAGAGTTCCTTTCTGCCTGTATTAGACTATGGCGATGTAATCTATATGCATGCTCCTTCCTCCCTGCTTAAAAATATGGATTCTGCTTACCATACTGCCATACGTTTTGTAACGGGTGCAGGCTCTCGCACCCACCACTGCACTTTGTATCAGTCATTAGGATGGTCCTCTCTGTACCAAAGAAGACAATCACACATGTTGATTTTTATCCTTAAGTCATTGCTAGGTAAGCTGCCCTTATATATCTCCAGACTTCTGTCCTTTTATACTTGCTTTTTTAATACCAGACGAGCAGCAAATGGGATGCTTTTAAATGTTCCTTTGATGCAGTCAGAGCTTGGTAAAGCTGCATTCTCCCACTATGCTCCCTTTTTATGGAATATGTTGCAAGTAAAACTTTGTCTACAGGCACTTCCTACTGTGAATGCTTTTAAAGGTATGCTACGATTGGCCCTTTATGAAACATGTAACTGTTTTACCTGATGCTATTGTTGATGTGATTATGCTCCTTGCCACTGCACAAATGACCTTCTGTATTTATATTTGAATTGTATGTTTTTTGTTTAATGCCCTGTTTTATGTTGAAACTTGTTGTGTGCCGTTGTTGGTCAGGACTCCCTGGAAGAAGAGAGCTTGTATCTCAATGGGGACATTCCTTGATAAATAAAGGATAAAAAAATAAAATTAAAAAATAACAGATACGCGCATAAAACACTGAAAACAACCAACTGTACTAACGAAGCAACAAGAGTATTTTAATGAGGCTATTATTATTATTATTATTAGCGCGTCTGGCGGTTGAATCTGTCTGATGGCGCACTGGAGTAGATAGAGAAACGATATAGTATAGTATACAGTATATAGAAATACTGTAGATGCTTTCGTCGAGAAAACAAATTTCAATAATATATGCCTTGTTCTATGCGCACTGCCAGCCAGCCTTTATGGGACGGAGAGATACACATAAAATGTTGACAGAGAGAAGATAATCTCCCGATTCAGATACAATTGAACACAAAACGGTTCCAAAGATATTTAATGTTATCCTAATTTATGCAAATGACATATAGTCAGCTTGTGACTGCAACCAGTGGCGGCTCGTGAATTCTTCACGGGGGGCGGAATTAATTAGTATCCCCCTCTATCTCTCCTTCTCTCTCTTTCTCTCTCTCTCTCTCTCACTCACACACAGCGCGACGTGGAATCGATTCGTTACACAATCAGGCCTAGTATGTGTAATCTCTGATCAATAATGAACACATTTGTTTATCTTGTCATTTTAAACAAGTTACCATTCATTGTCTGGTTGATTATGATCCACCCGCGATGAAATTAATTTGTTTGTTCAACAAAGACACAGCATAGAGAGAGCGAGAGAGAGAGAGAGAGAGAGAGAGAGAGAGAGAGAGAGAGAGAGAGAGAGAGAGCGAGAGAGAGAGAGAGACAGAGACAGAGACAGAGAGAGAGAGCTAGAGAGAGAGAGAGAGAGAGAGAGAGAGAGAGAGAGAGAGAGAGAGAGGAGAGAGAGAGAGAGAGAGAGAGAGAGAATTAACTCACTTTGTTTAATTGAAACGTGGTCCAGCCGGAGGGCTTGATAAAGTGTATGTCCACTGACTGTCCCCCAGACTGTTGTCGATGTATATCCACTGCCCACTGTCCAGACTCCAGACTGCATCACAACACCACAGCATCGAACATCCTGCAAACTACCTGGCGTTCTATCGCCCACTTCTAAACAAAACCGAGAAATGCGGCTACGGAAAAGTAATGTCGTCGCCGCGTCGGCCAATCAGAGAGCGTCTCCGAAAAATGCGGCTACGGAAAATACTGGCGCTGCTTGCTTAACACTTTGGCTGCCTAAGGTTAAATTCATGATATACCATAGATTGCCAGCGCTATTTGTCTATGGAGAAAGTCCCCTTCTTTGCAGGGGCTATAACTTTTTAAATTCTATTGCTACATTGCCATTATTAGGGCCCATTCAAAGTCCTATATGTATTGTTCATTGTGTAGCAACGTTAAACTTTTTCATTCACATATTCATAGTAAAGTATGGTCTAATGTATAAGTATGTTTTCATCTCTTTCTGCAGCTTTCTCCAGAACGTGATATATAGCCCCAAATGCATTATATTGATGATGAAATACAGTTTGATGGCAATCAGCGCGATATAAAAAATTCCAACTAGACGTACTTCTAGAAGTTACTACACGTCATCTGATGTTGACCGGATGGGCGAGGGGGCGTTTATAATTCCGTGGGCAGCGTTATACCAATCATCTAATGTGGGTCAAATGTTGATAATAGCAGTTAGTATCGAAGACGGTAACGTTACACGCTGAAACTCACCCCAGTCTCCGCGCGCCGTTGGGCGATCATCATCGAGTAGAAATCTTATCATTATGGGATATATTTTTACCCGGTCCATCTCCAGCTTGTATAATGGTATATACGTCCAAATCATGTTGTTTATCGAGTTATTGCCAATCGATCACCGTGTAGCGTGACGAGCCAGAGTCCCATGAACTATAGCGAGCGCCCGGAAGTACTACGGTCGTCATGACAACCTCTATTCAACATCCTGTTTGGGCGATTGCGCCGATCGGCCACCAGATGGCGCTCCTGAACCGCCAGAGAGCTCAGTGGGGTCCTGCTGGTGGATCTCAGGCCAGCGGAGGGGACATATGAATCCGATCGCAGATTTTTGAAATATTGATATAAGGACGACGTTAACGCGTTCCTCCGGCAACTTTAGCATGGCCAGCAAAGACGTCTAAAGACGGGTCCCGGCACTCAAAGTGTTAAATGATAATAGATCGCTTGGAAAAGCGCCCGACTTCCATCATAATACATCATATTTCAACGCACAGCGCGTTACGCACTGATTGGCTGCGACGGATACAGCGATGTGAAACCAGTGGCAACGGCGTGCACGCGCACTCAAGGCGCTATTGCGTCTAGCCCGAGAGAAATGCGGGCCGATAGAAATGCGGCGACGGAACGTATTCTCTATAAGACAGTCACTTCCTGTTCATGGAAACAATTATTTATATTTGATATATTAACATTATATTGTGCATTGGAAACACAAACATACTTAAAATGAGTAAATATTATTCATTTTAAACATGTTTATATTATTTATAGGGCTATAAAAAAAAAAAAAAAAAAAAATATTTCTTGTTCTTCTCTCTTTTAACCAGGGGTTAACCAGGGGGGGGCGGCGCCCGAGCGCCCCCTAGTGGCGAGCCGCCACTGACTGCAACTTGTCAGCCCTGCTGGTCTCTGACAAGAACAAGTTACAGGTTGAAAAAAACCCTCAGCTCGGAACTCTGCAGAATCTGCACCTGGCTCGCTGATAACAAACTATCATTACACCTGGGTGTAAAACAGAGTCCGTTCTCTTTGGTTCAAATAACAAACTCAGCAAGACCAACGGCATACTCAGTTACAGTGGGTGACAATATTGTCACAAGGAAAGATGAAGAAATTACATACCTGGGTTCCATCCTAGAGGCAAATCTTTCCTGTGACAAAATGGCATCCAATGTAATAAAAAAAGTCAAATAAAGAACTAGATTCTTGTACCGGATCTCCTCTCTGGAGATTCTTGTACCGGATCTCCTCTCTGGTAAACAAGAATACCCTGAAGACTCTGGCAGGAGCACGCACTCATTCAAGGGTACTACGACTATGCTTGCACCTCATGGTACCAAAGCACTTCAAAGGCGCTAAAAACAAGATTACAAACATCTCAAAACAAACTGGTCAGACTGACCTTACTCCTAGAACCCACCTCACCCCTGCCCACTTTGACTACCTAGGATGGCTTAGAGTAGACGACAGAGTACAGCAACTTGCAATGGGCCTGGTCTACAAGATACACTACACACACTAAGGTACCCCATGTAGGGGTGGACGGTATGGTCTACAATTTATATCACGGTATAATTTGAAGCATAGACGTTAACGGTATATATCACGGTATCAGTGTTTCCGTTAGAATAATTTGTTTTGCCTGATAGGCAGGCTATATAAAGAATGACATCCTCAAGGCATGTAGATTTATAATATTTTAAACTTAAAACTAGGCTACTTTTGCGTATACAGTCATTATATTCCAAATAAAATAAGTCCCGAGTCGAGACTCCGTGCTGCTCCCAACGAATCCCACATAGTATGCAACTGCAGAGCCGCAGAGCAGGGGCGCTTTCAGGTCCGGTCACAGGCCCGCTCAACAGCGCCCCCCACCCAACGGCTGAATTGCCAATGGCTGAATTGGAGTATTTGCACTGTGCAGGCACAGCGGCCCCGCTCTGCGGCCCTGCAGCTGCATGCTTCTCGCAAAATCCAGCATCCAGCTCCGGCTGCCCAGCCGTCAGAACACTACACATATGCATAATGTTCACAGCAAACTGTAGTTGATCACCAGGTATGTTTTATTAACGTAGAATAATTCATATAAGAAAAGCGATAGGGAAATCTCTTACCTTTCTCCACTGGTTAAAAATGCCAGGAACTGAAATTGAGACTTGCTGTGCGCCGTGGTGATATGTGTTTATTATGAAATGACAATTGCGTGTTGACACGCCCACTGCGCGAAGCCTCCTAAATAACTTTTTTCCAGTTTGCACATATCTAGTGTATCTATGACTAATTCTATCTATTTTTAGGGGCAAATGCGAGTGAAGCTGTGGTTACATAACGTCATTGCTATTTTAGAGCTGCTCTACTCGGTTACAAGGTATAGTCAAAATCCATACCGTAGAGCAAATTCATACCGTTTTATACCGTATACCGTTTATACCGTCCACCCCTAAGTACATGTCAAAATACTTCCCAAAGGTCAGTGAATACCCACGACCACAACACCAGAGGGAGCTCCACAAATCAGTGTTTAAACCCAGATTCGGCTCAAACAAGGGACTAAACACATTTCGCAATTATGCCACATCAATGTGGAACGCCCCTACCCAAGCTGTAAAGGAATGTGAATCACTACCACCTTCAAAATCACTCTCAAAGAGCACCTACGGAGAGACTGCAATTGACTCTGGTTAGCGGACTCACCGGCAACACCGCGGATAATAATGTATGTAATCTCGTCGCCGTTGTTGAATGAATTCCGTTCACTAACTTCACTCCAGGCAGTTAATCTAAGTAATAAGTTAAATATTGCAATAAACAAGTGGTTTAAACACACAGCAGGGTTCGTTATGTGATATATTTTATGCACATGCTACTGTATGATGATGATGATGGTGATGATGATGTATTATCAGTAGTAGTGGTATAGACTAGTAAATAATGCATATTTTATTGTAAGCAAAACAACAACAAACTATAGTTCTATTATTATAATAATTGTTAGACAACAGTTTGCAATGGGGGGGGGGGGGGGACTCTGTGACTCAAGTGAACCCGGATCACTTTAGTGAGTGACTCAGACTAACCAGAATCAGACTGTTGTTCTATGGTATTTGAGATATCGCTTATCGCCACCTACTGGCCCGGCATGCTTGTTGGAGCCATTTATGTCCCGCTTCTGCATTTACGTCTGGACGGAGGTAATTTTTTTAAAAAACCCCTGGCGTGTGGACAAGGATTTTTTTTTAAACAGAGCGTGAAAATATCCACTTCGAAAAATATCCATATACGTGTAGTCAAGGCCTTAGATGACGTGTTCTCATTCCAGTTAGGCTCACACACACACACACACACACACACACACACACACACACACACACACACACACACACACACACACACACACACACACACACACACACACACACACACACACACACACACACACACACACACACACACACACACACACAACACACACACACACGACTGTGGCAAATTTATTTGTGGCTCCTTGAATGGGGGGTGGGGGGGGGGGGGGGCAGAACAAAAGTCTCTATTGTGAGAAGCACGGTACAGTAAAGTTAAAAACCTTGCCTCCATTTACTCCAGTGGGAAGGGATAAAACGAAGCCTGCACCACTTAATTTATGATACAGTATAAATTAATGGATGCTGACGAGCTCAACCCTTTTTCAGAGGCAACAGATAACAGTTATAATTATCAGGCGAGAAATTAAATAGTTGGTGGAGAGAGTGGGCACATAATGTGTGTGTGTGTGTGTGTGTGTGTGTGTGTGTGTGTGTGTGTGTGTGGTGTGTGTGTGTGTGTGTGTGTGGTGTGTGTGTGTGTGTGTGTGTGTGTGTGTGTGTGTGTGTGTGTGTGTGTGTGTGTGTCTCTGCTGAGGCAGGGCCCATTAATGGTGGACCTTGGGTGTTAATGTGATATTGTTTGGTTTACTGCAGGCTTGAGTGTGCCAGGGACCTGACTGCTGAGAGCCGGCTGAAAGATCTGATGCCAGCAGTCTCCTCATCTGCCACTCTCTGTCTCTCCCCCCCTCTCTCTTTATCTCTGCCTGCCTCTCTCTCTCTCTCTCTCTCTCTCTCTCTCTCTCTCTCTCTCTCTCTCTCTCTCTCTCTCTCTCTCTCTCTCTCTCTCTCTCTCTCTCTCTCTCTCTCTTTCTTTATCTCTCTCTCTTTCTTATCTCTCTCTTTTTCTCTCTCTCTCTCCCCCTCTCTCTCTCTCTCTCTCTCTCTTCTCTCTCTCTCTCTCTGTCTCTCTCTCTCTCTCTCTCTCTCTCTCTCTTTATCTCTGCCTCTCTCTTCTCTCTCTCTCTCTCCTCTCTCTCTCTCTCTCTCTCTCTCTCTCTCTCTCTCTCTCTCTCTCTATCTCTCTCTCTCTCTCTCTCTCTCTCTCTCTCTCTCACTTGCTCTCTTTTGATCTGCCTCTCTGTCTCCCTCTCTCTCTGCCTCTCTCTGTCTCACTTTCTTTCTTTCTATCTGCCTCTCTATGTCTCTCTCCCCCTCTCTCTGCCTCTCACCCTATCTCTCTCTCTGTCTCGCTGCCTCTCTCTGTCTCTCCCCCTCTCTCTTTCTCTGTCTCTCTGCCTCTCTCTGTCTCTCCTCCCCCTCTCTCTCCCCCCTCTCTCTTTCTCTTTCTATCTGCCTCTCTCTGTCCTCTCCCCCCCTCTCTCTTTCTCTCTGCCTCTCTCCTCTGTCCCCCCCTCTCTCTGTCTCCCCCCCTCTCTCTGTCTCTCCCCCCTCTCTCTGTTTCTCTGTTTCTCTCTGCCTCTTTTTCTCTCTTTCTATCTGCCTCTCTCTGTTTCCCCCCCTCTCTATGTCTCTCCCCCCCTCTCTCTGTCTCTCTGCCTCTTTTTCTCTCTTTCTATCTGCATCTCTGTGATTTTCCCCCCTCTCTCCTTCTCTCTACTTCTCTCTCACCTCCCTGCTCTTTGTCTGCATGCCTTCACAGAGACAAAACAACAACAACAACAACAACAACACACAACAGAGTCTAAAACCATTCCCGGAGCAACATCATTCACACAGAACCAACCGTATGGGCTCCGAGTGTCAGGAACCGTTTACGCTGTTATGATTCATTACGCTCAGTCATTTGATGGAACGGCTAAGAGGAATCAATGTCTGTTCTTCTAAATTGCCAGCTCTTAACAAACTGTTGTGTGTGCATGTGTGTGCATGTGCGTGTGCGTGTGTGTGTGTGTGTGTGCATGTGTGTGTGTGTGCATGTGTGTGAGTGTGGTGGGTGAGTGAGTAAGAGAGAGAAAAAAGATGGAGAGAGAGGCAGAGGCGAGCAGACAGAGAGATTAAGTAAGAGAGATGAGAAATCAAGCATTGTCTCCAGCAGATGCTTAACCTCGTTAGGGACATACATCCCACGTTATAAACACACACACTACACACTTCAACAGGCAAGACCAATGAATAGCGGGGACAAGATTAGCTTCGGGACTGCCAGCCACTAAGGAAAGCATGCCACCTCCCACAATAACCTGTTCAGAAGCAGCATTACTTATTAATTATTAACTTATACTTATTACTCATTTTGCAGATCTGCCCTCGTCTCTCTCACACTCTCTCTCTCTCTATCTCTCTCTCTCTCTCTTCTCTCTCTCTCTCTCTCTCTCTCTCTCTCCCTCCCTCTCTCCTCTCTCACTATCTCTGTTCCAACTCTATTAGGGAGAGTTGTGGAGAGCACAGCTGCCCTCTGTGGGTGCAAATAAATCCCTCACACACACAGACAGAGAGACTGTTCTCTCTGCTTTCTACGCTGCTGTTGCTGTTGCTGTTGCTGCACGATGGCCAGGAGAAACAGAGAGGGAGAGAGAGGGCTATTGTTGGGAGCTCAGGTGTTTAATGCTAATTAACCAGCTTATCTCGCTAATGTTTGCGAAACACCCCGGTTTCCTGCAGAGTCATCAAAAGCAGCTCGTCCTGCATCTCGACAAAGAGAGGATTTAAAAACGTCCGTCTAGTAGTGTGACATTTATTCACATTTATATGTGACATGTAAAGCTTTTTTGTATTTTTTGTATTTTTTTTTATTATCTATTTTTACGCTCATGGAAAATTATTACAGTCCCACCTCCCCACCCCACGCAGTTGGCGGGCTAGGGGATCTCTGGTGTCAGAATTCATACCTTCTCGTGCCAAGTTCAATATAGCATGAGGAACAGCAGTGTTTGTTCTAGCATTCTCTTCTCCAGCCCACAGTGAGGACATGAACCATAGAAAAACAACCTGGAGACACAGGACAGGGGGGGGGGGAATCCTCCACTAATACATTTTATAGGGTGAGCTTAACAAATGGGTCTATGTGTGTAGCAGCTACACACACCGAGCTTTAAAAAGACCGGAGGAGGAGGACATAGTTCATGTTTCTCCCCCTCACTGAGTCTTCGAGCCACGCGGCTGGCCCTCTATCTCTGTGTGGTAGTGAAAGGGTTAACCTTCTGTATTGTCGCAGTGAAAGGGTTAACCCTTTGGTAGTGTGGTAGTGAAAGGGTTAACAAAGAGATGCGGATGAAAAAGAACATCCTAAGATCTCCATCTCGGGAGAAAAACATTCAATGTCAAAGCCAGTCCCGGCAGTCATGTTGTGGTTTTCGAGGACTATATCAAATGTTGTTTTTGCTGTTTTATTAACAGAAGTACAAAAAGTATTCAACTCAAGCGAGGGATGTGGCGCAGTATGTAATTAATATATTAGATGAACAGCGGAAGGCATTGTGTGCAAGTTGCAACCGAGCGGACAATACGCCACCTATACTAATTCTCATGCAAATAATGTGATTCCATTCATATTAAGTGTCAAGGGTCAGTGCATGGGTGAGCATAATTAACACAACATGCCTGGACACCGGCACCCGAACAGACATGTTCACCGCTGAGGAACGTACAGAGGGAAGAAAGAGCAAATGCAAATTGCCACTCCAACCGAGCCACTTTGCATATTGAGTCGAGCAAAAGGGTTGAAGCAAATTCCCTCTCTCTAGTGTCATGAAGGCTGCATAAATTCCCCCATTAGAGTCGGGTAACGGAACGGGGGCCCTGCCCTGGCTGGCGGCTTCTCTCCTGCAGCCTCTCATCTGTGTCAGAGAGCTATACCGGGGGCCCTCTCAACCGGTGAAAGGGAATGTGCATCGAGAAACCACCGTGGCAT
Organism: Notolepis coatsorum; assembly: GCF_963971535.1. NCBI lineage: Eukaryota > Metazoa > Chordata > Actinopteri > Aulopiformes > Paralepididae > Notolepis > Notolepis coatsorum. The sequence goes on along the minus strand of NC_140166.1, from coordinate 40,189,016 downwards.
GGAGGCAGGGGCACGCAACCTCTCTGCGCCGACATGCCTTGACAGTGACACACATGCACACACGCACACACACACACACACATACACCCTTATGGTCTCGCTCGTACGTTCCACATGACCCGACACACCACCTCAGACTGATGAGACGACACAAAACAGCCGAAATGCATTATACATCACACACGCATGCATTATGCATACGCCCCAATCACACACACACACAAACAACTTAACACGGCATGTCTGAAAGAAAAGGATCCCACTTCAACCAGGTGACGAGCAGGAGGGGTGCGAGCGAACAATGTGTTAACAAGACGACAACGGTGTCATGTGACGAGAACTCCGTGTGGAAGACAACGCGCTGATGATATTTATTTTATTATCGTTATAATCACATATATATATTTATATTTCCCTTTCATATGGTTATGTAACATGCATGATGTATGTAATGTAAATGTCGATATAGACCGGAATTTAAACGTGTTAAACTCTAACGAAAGACATTCCTCTGTAGCAGGGAGCAAGAGTGGTTGCTATAGTGACAAGATAAGAGCCAGAGAGCCACGGTCACCCACAGAGTTAGGGAAACGTCAACATTCAGGAAGAGATAGCCGACGAGCTAGTAATTATACGTGTATATATGGGTCAGAAGCCGTTGCCAGGGGGACAATGGTAGAGATTACATCGCGAGAGAGAGAGAGAGAGAGAGAGAGAGAGAGAGAGAGAGAGAGAGAGAGAGAGAGAGAGAGAGAGAGAGAGAGAGAGAGAGAGAGAGAGAGAGAGAGAGAGAGAGAGAGAGAGAGACTTTAAGACTTAAAGCTGTGAGTCTTCTGGGTGGGGAGGCAGACGAGTTTTGATAGTGAGCGAGACGGAACGACACCAGGCCTCCTCCTCCTCCTGATGGGGAGGGGCTTCAGTAAATTGTAATGAACCAAAGGAGCATTTTTTATTTTTTTCCGGTGAATAACACCATGCTAAAAATGACCGGACATGAAAAACTGCCACTGAGCTCGTTCAGCACCTTCTTGAGATTGCGTGTACAAAAGATCTAAGAAAATTAATAAATGGAAGATAATTAAAGAGAAGGTTTTGTAGATGCAGTACTGAATTATGCCATCCGGACACATGCAATTTGAAATATTATTATAGCTTATTACATGGCGTTTTCACATTCGGCGAAATGCTCGATTGTGATTGGTCAATAGCCCCTGACAGCGGTGAATTATTTTTCGATAACTGACCGCTGCCATGGGCAACCCGCAATAATCACCGGTGATTATTGGCAATAATGACCGCTGTTCGCAGCTGGAGCAATCAAGCCCACTGACACACACTGCATCAGTGCAATCAGTCCACACACTTGCCGGCTGCCGGTGATAATAATAATAACTTTATTTGGGCTGACAGCGGACGGAGCCACAGAACAACTGCGTCTGCATTTGATCTCGCCTTGTCGATGGTGTAAAATGAATTAGGTATATTGTTAGTAAGTTAGCCATGTAATAAGCGGGATAATGTATAGCTATTAGGGATGGGTACCGAATTCGGTTCTTTTGAGGTACCGAACCGAAACACGTCGGTACTACAGAGTATCGATTCAAGTGAGATACCGAATGTCAACGTTCACACGCACAATATATGCTTACCTAGGACTTGACTTGATTCAACAACAAAGCAGTCGGAGCAATGGCAAGCCGAAAACTGTCGAAATTGTAGTTATTTGAAGTTTGGATTTTTTTTTTACGACTGAGGTAGGTAAATAAAATTTCTTGAGACTAAAGTACCGAAAAAGGTACCGTTGGGTACCGGTATCGATTCACAGGTACCGGTATCGGTTCAAATGTGAAAGGTACCCATCCCTAATAGCTATACTCGGTCATTGTTGCAAAATAATTGACCTTCACTACGTTTAGAACACCTCGGCGAGGCGCCTCGGTATTCTAAACTCTGTGTCGGTCAATTATTTTGCAACAATGACCTCGTAGCTATACATTATCCCTTACATATAGAATATCAGGCCAATAAACGACCTTATTATAGTCAAGTTGCACATCTATGGATCGGGCCAAATCTACTCTTTCCAATGGCAGAGTTCAATCTGGATTTAGTATCACCAGGTGTGCAGCAAGAACCGTGAATGAAATCTACTATAAATACAGTCTGGTTTTTATTTTTTGCAGGCATCTGTATAATAATTCAGACGTAAGTAAAACAAGAAAAAAAATTTAAACTAACACACAAAAAAACGTTTATTTCAGTGTGTTCAAACCTCTGTAACTCTATTACAGTAGCACTCAGAGTGATTCTTCCTGTTGTGGAAGAGAATTCAGAATGTTTCCTTTCAAAAGAGACCAAACTCATGCATGTACTATGAATGATTCAAGAATAACCTTCAAATTACTTTGGGTATGCAATCGACAGGCGTTTTATGCAAAACTTGAATGGATTATTATTAGGGATGTCCGATATTATCGGCCTACCGATATTATCGGCCGATATTGGCATTAAAATGTAATATCGGAAATTATCGGTATCGGTTTAAAAAATATATATATATATATTTTGTTTTACATTTAATTAATCTTTATTTACCCAGGAAAGCAAGTAAGAACAAATTCTTATTTTATTTATTGTCAAAAGTATGCATACTGTTGTGTTAATTCCATGACAAGAGATATGTAATGTTAATTACCTGAAATTATTCCGTTTTTTTGGGGGGGAAACCCTGCATATATCGGTATCGGTTGATATCGGTATCGGAAATTAAGAGTTGGACAATATTGGTGTATCGGATATCGGTAAAAAAGCCAATATCGAACATCCCTAATTATTATAAGATATTGGAGACCACTTCTTCTTGTCTCGTTTCAGCCTCTTCACTGCAAATCTTCTTTGAGTTGGAATTTTGATATTTTTTGATGAGTCTGAAGTAGATTACCTGAGTAATAATTTTAGATACATATTCAAATCCATTACCAAATAAAAAATTTTCCCCACTTCTCGCGTCTCTCTTGGTCATCTCAACGCATGTTGTTAGCAGCAGCCTCCCTATAGATCTCCTCTTGCTGTCCCTCTCCATCGCCAGCGGGCTGATGGCGCACCTGTTGCACACTACCAGATGCAGCATCACTGGTGCTAGCCCCACCCCCGGGGGTGGGTGTAACGACTCAGACGTGGGCTCTGGAGGTCAGCACAGCGTGAGACAGAGTGACAAGAGACCGACATCAAGAGTGCAGGTAAGACTTTATTCGGACCTACTCCTGCATTCCCCTGTCATTGTTTTCCACTTGTCTTCCCTGTCACTCACTCTTAGAAAAAGTGTCATGGTAGTTTGATATTGTTTGAAAGTTGAATACTTTCTGCCAGACTTTCTTCTTCATAATCTTTTAACATTACTGAAAAATGTGGTATGCTACTTCATTTGAGCTGATTCTTCCCTAGCATAGGCTCATATGAAAGGTTGCTCAATGGTGCTTTAATGGTGTCTACAATGTTATGAAGACGATACTGGAAGCCTGTGGCATGGTGAATCTGCAGAAATTAAATATCAACATTTTCAGTAACGGTAAAAAGAGTATGAAAAAAAAAAAGTACGACTTAATTTTGGTGTAAAGGCAAGAATGACTTGCAACCCACATGTCAAAAGGACTGAACCAGTTCATTAATGTTGCTTTTAGTTCATTCTAGGTCATGACTGATCATCTTAATCATCATGAATGAATGGCGTTAGTGTGATGATGATAGAATGATGATCCCCGGTACAAACTCCTAAAAACAGTGGCTCCTTGCTCCTTGGCTTAATGAATCCGTGGCACTATTTGAGGGTTCCTGACATGTATAGGTTTTGGGCACCCCCTGGTCTAGGCTCACAGGTCGGTCCTCAACCTGCCACCTGTTGGAGGGAAGAATCTTCTCACAGATTATGCAATTTCTCCGTCGTTTCAGGACAAACAACAAGCCTCCATTAGTTGATGTTTGAGAAAAACACCAACTGCTTATCGTTGCTACCTCAAAGGGGAGGGGCTAGTTATTTATTTTTAAACCAAGAATAGCTAAGAGATAAGTGAAAACTTAAATTACCACCAGAGGGGAAATTGTGTCAACAGCACTACATGGCAATAGTTGGAAGATAATGTACAAAGGCAAATTAGAACATACAATTAAAATAAAGAAATACATCAAATCAAATAAAGAAAGAATTATAATAGGCCTACTGATAATGACATAAAAGAGGTAGAGACACAAGGTGCAGGATTTCAGTACATACCAACATCTACAGGAGTCAGCCGATATCAACAGATATAAAAGTGAGCGAGTTTGAATAATATTGTACAGAATGATACATGTGTACCGATGTCACCTTTCAGGGAACAGTGTAGCCCCTGATCCAGACAGCTGTGCTGCTACTGACAATTTGGATGGATGCTACACAGTTGTCTCTACGCCGCCATCATTGTTTTGTGGAGAGCTGCTAAACCCAATCTCATCAGCCGTCTTTCTCGTGCTCCTTCCTTGTAGCAGCAGCACTCGAAAGGCACCTTGAAGTTGTACAATCCACTCTGCCTTCTAAAACATGCCAACAGTTTTAAAAAATGGCATGCTTTATCATACTTTACCGTCTCCGTTGTCAGATAACTGCTAGCATCTGCTAGCAGACAGTAACGCAGGATGAATTACTAAAAACTTGTTAAAATGATTGACATTTTTTAGAAGGCAGAGTGGATTGTACTAACTTCTGTGCAATGGTAGAGTAGATAAAACATTGAAAAATCATGATATTACTATATGATGAATTGAAAATGGGGGACCCTGATGTAAACAAGATGAAAGTCTTTCTCTGGTCTGCATCCCCTTAACAATTGTGTGTATTGAGCCGTACTGTATTGTACCCATTCTGCAATCTGTTAATAAAGTTTTCAATCAATCAACCAATACTGTTCTACTGATACTCATTTACAAGATCCATAAAACCCCAATTTATAAAATGTGTATGATCTATTTCTCAATTATCACATACAGTAGCAACGGTTGGTTTGCACATAATAGCAACTATTGTCTCTGCCAACATGGGGGACATTTTGCATTCTGTCCAAGGCCTCTATCCCATGTAGTAGTATTGGCTAGGGCTGCACGATTCTTGCTCAAATGTGAATCACGATTTTTCTCTCTAAGAATTGAGATCACGATTATCTCACACGATTCTTATTTTTCGTCATCATTTAGAAAAGTAAAGAAAAGAAAGAAAGAATTAAATCGTCATAATTTAGAAATGAGATCGCATAGGTCTATGTTGATTTTTTTCCCATTAATCGTGCAGCCCTATAGTATTGGCAGTGGTGCAACTCTATTGTACAATATGTATACATTTATATATGTATGTATGTCTCCTCCTTTTCCCCTCCACAGACCAAGCCCCCCATCTCTCTGAATCCATGACGTCCTGCCTCTCTCTGGTCCTGCTGGCCCTGTGTGCCCTGGCCACAGCCCACGCCCAGCTCAGGGTCTTCGACCTGCGTGCCAGTGACCTGCCAGGCGGCCTCCTGGGCACCACTGACGCCTACGTCATGTTGTTCTGCGGCACCGCCAGCCTGGGAAGAACGTCCGTCCACAACAACAACCGCAACCCTTGGTGGGAAAAGGAGTTCAGCTACGCCGAGGCCGAGCAGAATGACGTTCTGAGGATGAGCGTGTGGGACAGCGATTATTTTCTTGACGACCTGGTGGGACACTGCCGCAGACCCGTCGAGGTGGGCACCCACACGCACGACTGCTACCTGAAGAAGGGCGGCATGCTCCATTACTCCTACACCCTCCGTGCCCAGTAGAACAAAACATAATGGCCTCCCATCTCATGTATAGAATCTGGGCTTTGGCCTTTACATGGACGGTGACATGGTTGTTACCTAATAGATTGTTTCTGATAGAAATAAAAAAATATAAGAATAAAAAGTATAGTAGATCATAAAAAAGATAAAAATAAAGATAAAGGTTTGATCTGCTGGACACGTACAACATACGTATACACTATTGATAATATCACAATTTGTGTATGTACCCTGGTATAATATACAGATAGAAATAAACAAACTTGCCACTACAACGTCTACACTGTTTCTTATTCATTAAAGAGCCATTCCACCCATTTCAAGATGCCTAGTGTGGTTACAAACTGGGAGTAATTTATCAGTCCATTAAGGCTTGACACAGCTCAGTCAGGAGACATTGGTCCACTGTCTTGCTCTCTAACTTACATTTTAAACCATAGAATTATATACCTAACCTCGCTAACCACCCTTAGCGATGGTGTTGGAATTGCACAGCTCGAGTAGCAGCCACAGCCAATCAGCTCACAGTATATTGAATCTTGAATATTGAATCTGATTTGAATTTCGAGGACTTTTTAAGCACCTTGTTAAAAGAATTGCTGTTTTCAAGGAATTCCAGGCCTTGACTTTTTTATTTATTTATTTTAAAGCACTTTAACCCTTTTCCCGCCAATAACGTCGTACGACGGGTTTCAAGTTCATATCATAATTTCATATTTTCGCCATGGTATTCATATTCCACTCACGGAGCCTTGTCAGATGCTGATGGACTCAGCACAACTCTGCAACGCTTCAATACTGCCACCTGGTGGCTGATCGGCGAGTTGCCAACCGGAAATGCCCGTTGCAGCTCGGTCCGTCCCCAAATTCCGTCCGGCCACTCGTTTTAGCGTCCCGGGACTCAATACACACACCGTGGATATGGATCTTTGCCATAACTCAATAATCAACATGATTTGGGCGTGTATTAGTAATATACAAACCGGAAATGGATCGCCTAGATCCCCACCACATAACTGGGATCTGTTTGCTCCACTCTCATCGGCCAACGGTACGAGGAGACTGACGTGAGTTTCAGCGTTTTTGTTCATCATTTTCGATACAAACTGCTCTAATCAATATATCACCCATACTACATGAAGCATCTAACGACTATCACGGAATTATAAACGACCCCCCCCCCCCTCCCTCCGTTCACCCGCGCATGATCAGTCATAACCCTTAGGACCATGTACAGTTGAAATTTTTAATATAGCGTTGATCGGTATCAAACTGCATTTGATGATCTAATACAGGGGTTCCCAAACTTTTCAGGCCGGGACCCAGAAAATAAGGCGTCAGAGAGCCGCGGCCCAATGCACATCGTCAGGCTTTTTTTATTATTCTTTTTGCCAGGCGACCGATTTTTTAAGCCAAATATCACTTCAATCCTATTAAGTTAGTTCAAGTTAGTTATTCATTTATATGTGCTATTTATGAGAGGGCTAACTTGTTGCAAAATAATAATGATAATAATAATAGCCTCATTAAAATACTATTGTTGCTTCGGTTGTTTTCAGCGTTTTATGTGCATAACCTGTTATTTAGTTTGAAATGTTCGTTGAAATAAGTAGATTTTTCGTTTTTGTTTATTTATTAAGTTAATATAAAACCATAAGTCACATTTTAGAATACAATAGAATATAATTTTAGAATACAACTAGAAACACTATCCTGGCCTGCTTCTAAGTTCAGTGTCCTGACAAAAAAAAAAAAAAAAAAAAATGTTTTTTTGGAAATCATCTCGCGGCCCTCCCGTGGCTGCTCGCGGCCCACCTTTGGGTCGCGACCCCGACTTTGGGAACCACTGATCTAATATATGCATTTGTGCCTATATCTCACATTCTGGGAAATACTGCAGAAAACGATAAAAACATATTTATATATTTGCGTATGAATGTGTGAATGAAAAAGTAAAACGTTCCTACATCCTGAACGATAGGTAATCGATGTTGAATGGGCCATAGTAATGTCAATTTAGCAATACAATTTAAAAAGTTATAGCCCTGCAAAGAAGGTGAACATCTCCATAGACTTACAGTACTGGCAGAGAATGGTATAAGATGATCAAAGTGGTGGCAGGGAATGGGTTAAGGACCTTGTGCGAACCCTGTGAGCGCAGGAAACACCAGGACACACGCGTGAGGGACTCTGTGGGAACTCTGTGGCTTGCCTCCCTCACCACTTGATGCCAGTGCCGGGCGGTCTGGTACAGAGGCCCTCAGGCCTGCTCTCGGAAAAAAAGAGAAATCCTACACATTTCCCACCCGAGAACTTTCATCCAGGAGGCAATTTTACAGCTAAAGAACATCTAATTGGATTTTCCATATAATGTTGCTGAGCAAACAAGAGTAAAGGTAAGAGCTGTATTATCTTTCATGAAGAATAAACAGCTATGCCTTTGAGAGAACCGGAAAACCTGATATCACAGACGACGTAACCACAGAAGGATCAACATGGCGAGGCTATTTTTCTTCTTTTTAAATCACCCTCTGAGATAGCCATCTAAATGCAAACATGCCTGATGTTACAGTCCATATCTTAAAACAAATATACAAACCACCATAACTTTAAATTCTGTGGTACAACGTAGTGTTCTACGCTACATTACTTCAGGCAAAAAATATACATTTGATTTATGGTACCCCATGAATAATGTGATTCCCTTTTCCGAATTCAATAGCTTAAGTATATATACACACGCGCAGGAAATTAAGGGATAAAACAACACAAATTAAAATGTCTGGTTTAGTAAAAGACGATCTTCCTGGAAAACCATTTAGCCACTTCCTGACCCCCCCGGCACATGGGCTGGGGCTGAATTCCTGGCATTCTCTCTTTCAAATAGTACAAATAAAGAGGAATGTATGCATCTGTCAAAAACATGTATAGTATGAAAGAAACCTACTGACCTCTTCAACAATTCCCCTCAAAAGGAGAGGTAATAATTTTTCTTCCACCAATTTTTTTTATGTCAGCTCCTCTCAACAATAACCTAGATGCTGCAGTAAATACTTTGAGGAACATTTATACATTTTATTTCTAACAATATACATACAACGGTATTGTAAAAATCCTTATTTCGCATGGATCCTTGATAGTACACCTTCATATTCTGTAGACCTCCCAGCCCTACTGATATCCACGCAGCCATCTTTCACATTACCGGTGTAGCAGAGAAAAATCAGAACGGGGCTATAGCGAGCCACTAACCAAGAAAGATGATACAGTGTGTGTGTGGCGTGGGGGACGGACTGGCTGTAATGTGAACGGGGGCGCAAGGTGCCTCCTTTTATTACACTGGAACAGGTGTAGCGGATGGACGAGAGGAGGGAGAGAGTAGGCAAACGACAGCGCTCATCCAGACGACATGATGGATGAGTCTGAGGCTGAGGCTCCAGCCCGGGGACTATGGCCGCTAGCCTCCCCCATCTCCGCCTCATTAGGCATGGATGGATGAAGGCTCCGGGCCAGGCAGCGATGGAGGCTATACTGTATGCCTAGCCGGTCCCACCCTGGGATCAGTATAAACCCCTTCAGATGTGTCGTGATATATGGGGTGGAAGGAGCATAACTATTCTGGCTTGCTCACCAAGAAAACACAAAAAAGTTTTGACATCATTGTTGCCGTGCTCAGAATCAGAATCAGAAAGGTCTTTATTGCCAAGTAGTTTTCACATACAAGGAATTTGCTTTGGACGTTATCGGTGCGACATAATACAATAAAGAGGTGGAGTAAAATAAAATGAAATATGAGCTAAGTTAAGCACAATAGAATAATATAATTATGAAATAAAATATAGGCCAGGGCCCTCATTTATCAACAATGCGTAGAAAGTGGTCTATTTTCGTTCTTAACACTTTAAGGATGCCTAAACTCGTCATTCCCCGCCATGCTAATTCTGCCAATGACGCCGTAACACGTCATTGAGATCAATATTTAAAAAATCTGTGATCGCAATCATATTTCTTCCCCGGAGACTTGAGATCTACTGTTGATCCCCTCTCAACTCTCCAACGGTTCAAGAGCGCCATCTGGTGGCCGATCGGCGGATCGCCCAAACCGGAAACCGGAAACTGGTGCTCATCCAAATTCGGTCCGATCACTCGCTATAGGTCCCGGGACTCGAGCGCGACACAATGGATAGTGATCCGTTACCGATAACTCGATAAACAACATGATTTGGACGTATATAATATTATACAACCTGGAGATGGATCGCATATTTCAACATCCCATAATAGGAATATTTTTGCTCCACGCTCATCGCCCAACGCTACGAGGAAGCTGCGGTGAGTTTCAGCGTTTTCTTTTACCGTGTTCGATACAAACTGCTCTAATGATCATATCACCCACACTAGATGAATCATCTAACGTTGGCCACGGAATTATAAACGACCCCCCCCCCATCCGGTCAACATCAGATGATAAGTAGTAACTTCTAGAAGCACGTCCATTTAATTTTTTTTATCTCGCGCAGATCGATATCAAACTGTATTTGATCATCAATATAATGCATTTAGGGCTATAAATCACGTTCTGCAGAATGCTGCAGAAAACGATAAAAACATATTTATACTTTAGACCGTATTTTAGTATGAATATGTGAATGAAAAAGTATAACGTTCCCACATCCTGAACGATAGATAATTGACGTTGAATGGGCCATAGTAATGTCAATTTAGCAATACAATTTAAAAAGTTATAGCCCTGCAAAGAAGGGGAACTTCTCCATAGACAAATAGAGCTGGCAGAGGAAGGTGATGTATAAGCCTGGCAAAGAAAGTGTTAAGCTCAGAATTTAGAATGTGTGTACGCACAGAAAAGTCTGGATTTATCAAACGTGCGTACACAGGTCCTACGCACACTCCGTGTTGATAAATACCATTTGTTCTATGATCCGCGCTCATGCACGATTTTAAGTATTTGCATATAGAACCGCCCATAATTAACCATATACGGTCATGAAACACCCCCATGAAATGTGGAAAAGTGGACTAAGCCGAGCGAAGCGTGTTATGGGAGAAATAAGCGACAGGCTGACAGACAGACATGTACACGTACGGTGATGTCGGATATGATATCTATTAACCATTGCTGCCTGGGCAGCGCAAACACTAATAAAGACCGTGCTGGAATATGACTGCCTTTTCCCGTTTCGTTCGATTAATACCCAGGGATTAAAGTTCTCCTCAATTTTATTCCAAATCGCAATGGATTTTCCGTAAATGTTCTACCTGCATATGATTTGTAGAGGCATACAATCTATTTTGATGTCGGTATTAGGTAGCCTATATAAACAATAATACGAGAGCATATACAAGAACAATGAATTTCACTGCCATGTATGATGTAGCCTACGCCATGTGTAGCCTGCCTATATGTGATCAATACAAACTTGAACTTGAATCCCATCATCATATTTATATGTTGTGTCTGTCCACTATGTTTGTTACTTTGTTATCCCCCCCCCCCTATCTATGTAAAGCGACCTTGGGTGATAGCATGCGGGTTAAGTGATCATTATATGATTTTCTTTGGGTGATAGCATGCGGGTTAAGTGATCATTATATGATTTTCTGTACCCGCAAAAAGCTAAAACAGAAGGCCGGCTGTCACAAAACAGTCACATCTAGAGACCTCAAAACTTACTCTAGAGAGGCCTTTAACCTAGAACTGGGGAGCTTGGACTGGTCAGATGAGCTCAGTGGTACACAGGTTGAAGAAACATGGCTTGGATTCAAAACCAAATTCACAGCAATACTCAACAACATGGCACCGATAAGAACCACCAGGGTTAAAAATCGCGCTGAGGCATGGATGCACACTGAAATACTGGCCGCTATGAAAACCAGAGACAAAAAATGCTCTGAACTTCATAAAAGTCAGACAAAGCTTTCCAAAAGCTCAAACAGTGAACTCCAAGCCCACGTGGTTGAACTAAAAATCCAAAGAAACAGACTAAGAAATGACGTAAACACCATGATCAGAACCGCAAAAAGAAATTTCATCAACGACAAAACTGAGGAAAACAAAAACAAACCCCGCGAACTTTGGAAATTACTCAATAATCAACTAGGCTGCAGTAAAAAACTTAAAACCAGATTCTCAAACATAAACATAAAGACGGACAACACGCTCATCACAGACAAGCTGGATGTAGCCAATTACTTAAACATCTTCTTCACAAACATAGCCACAACACTGGTAAACAAACTACCCTCCCACTCAGGGCATTATGGGGTAGAACACATAGTAGCATACTACAAAAACCTAGGGGTCCACAAAGACGACTTCAAACTTGAAATGGTAACAACCGATGAGGTACTCAAAAAATTGAGCGCCCTCCAACCTAACAAGGCCACTGGCCATGACAACATCCCCTCCAAATTCCTCAGAGACGCAGCAGCCGCCATCACCCCAGTCATCACACACATAATAAACCTCTCTATAAAACAGGGGCACGTCCCCAAGGACTTCAAAATTGCGAGAGTGACCCCTCTACACAAAAAGGGCAGCAAATTAGACCCAGACAACTACCGCCCTGTTTCTATTCTTACCTCCATCTCGAAAGTCATGGAGAAAATAGTCTACGAACAGGTCGAAAAGTACCTGGCGGAAAAAAACCTAATCTACGAATTCCAATCTGGCTTCAGAACGTCCCACTCCACTGACACATGCCTCCTCTATTTGAACGACCACATCAAACAAGAGGTGGACGCTGGCAAATACTGCGGCATGGTCATGCTGGACCTACAAAAGGCCTTCGACACTGTCAATCACTCCATTCTAATGGACAAGCTAAAAGCAATTGGTTTTGATAGCCTATCAGTGAGCTGGATGCAATCCTACCTGGAGGGGAGAGAACAGATGGTAGAGGTAAACGGTACTCTATCCCCCCCCCTCACAGTGAGCTGTGGTGTTCCACAAGGAAGCATACTAGGACCGCTACTCTTCCTAATTTATGCAAATGACATGTCGTCAGCCTGTGACTGCAACTTGTTCCTGTTTGCGGACGACTCAGCCCTGCTGGTCTCTGACAAGAACAAATTGCAGGTTGAAAAAACCCTCAGCACGGAACTAGGCAAAATCTGCATATGGCTCGCTGATAACAAACTATCATTACACATGGGCAAAACAGAGTCCATTCTCTTCGGTTCAAATAACAAACTCAGCAAGACCGACGGCTTCTCAGTTACAGTGGGTGACAATATTGTCACAAGGAAAGACGAAATTACCTACCTGGGTTCCATCCTAGAGGCAAATCTTTCCTGTGACAAAATGGCATCCAATGTAATAAAAAAAGTCAACCAACGAACTAGATTCTTGTACCGGATCTCCTCTCTGGTAAACAAGAATACCCTGAGGACTCTGGCAGGAGCACTCATTCAAGGGTACTATGACTATGCGTGCACCTCATGGTACCAAAGCACCTCAAAGGCGCTTAAAACAAAATTACAAACATCACAAAACAAACTGGTCAGACTACTACTTGACCTGAACCCCAGAACCCACCTCACCCCTGCCCACTTTGCCAACCTAGGATGGCTTAGAGTAGACGACAGAGTACAGCAACTTGCAATGGGCCTGGTCTACAAGATACACTATACGACCGGGGTGCCCATGTACATGTCAAAATACTTCCCAAAGGTCAGTGAATACCACAACCACTACACCAGAGGAAGCTCAACAAATCATGTTAAACCCAGATTCGGCTCAAACAAGGGACTAAACACGTTTCGCAATTATGCCACAACAATGTGGAACGCCCTACCCAAAGCTGTAAAGGAATGTGAATCCCTGCCCACATTCAAAACCGCCCTTAAAGAGCACCTACGGGAGGCTGCAATTCGAAACTGGCCACCGTAAATGCCCAAAACCCCCACCACCTCCTAATAGACAGTCTCCTCCCCACCGCATGTATATATTCCCTCCCCGCCGTATGTATATTCCCCTCCCACCCACCCACCCCCTCCTAATGTACAGTCCCCTCCCCATCATATGTATATACTCTGTCAGGATCTAGGGGTAACAGTACTGTATATTTGAATACCGCCTATGTCACAAATGTATCAGTACTAAATACCTATATGTCCCTATGCCATAAATGTCATGTATGTTATGTATGTCATAAATGTCTATATGAATTGAAAATGGGGGACCCTGATGGAAACAAGACAAACGTCTTTCTCAGGTCTGCATCCCCTTAACAATTGTATGTATTGAGCCGTACTGTATTGTACCCATTCTGCAATCTGTTAAATAAAGTTTTCATTCATTCATTCATTCTTGAAAGGCGCTATATAAAATGAAGCTATTATTATTATTATTATTATTATTATTATTATTATTATTATTATTATTATTATTATTATTATTATTATTATTATTATTATTATTATTATTAATAATAATAATAATAATAATAATAATATTATTATTATTATTATTATTATTATTATTATTATTATTATTATTATTATTATTATTATTATTATTATTATTATTATTATTATTATTATTATTATTATTATTATTATTATTATTATTATTATTATTATTATTATTATTATTATCACGTCTGTGCGGGAGCTCACAAATAGACTGTTAGTCTCAGTGAAGTTTCAACGGAGGTCATCTATTCTAACTAACAAATTGAAGTAGAAAGCATTTCGTTGGGAACAATCTTATTTGGAAACATGACAAAATAATAGTATTTCGCTTTTTATTTGAAACAATATTTAATCGCGTTTGGAGGTGGGTGTTCTGCGTCTACCCCCCCCCGTGCCAAAAAAGCAGGCCAACCTCTTGTTCGCGCGTGAGCCCGTTATAATTACACTACTGTCGCTATTTTACAATGAACTATAATGAATTACGGTTCATACAGAACACGCGCCAGTGTTGGAAGTAATGCACGGAAGCTTATTTCAGCGTTGCAATAATAATATTCTACCGCCGGGCGCCAGGTACGCATGGTCGGAGCTGTGCGGAAATATACGCACAAAGTCAAGTACACGTTCAAATTGATAAGTCCCACACTTTGCTTAGAAATGATTGTACGCACAGGTTACGCACATATCTGTGTGTACGCACCATTGATAAATGAGGGCCCAGGGCTGTACAACTGTAAATAAGAGGTTGAATAAAATTATATGGGATATAAACTAATTGAAATATAGCACAATAGAATATAGTACAATTATAAGTAAAAATTAAATAGGAATAGGAATAGGCCAGGGCTGTACAACTGCGTGGGTAGATGTGGTCAATTATATACACTCGACAGTGAACTTGCAAGTCTATACAAAATGCAAAGAATCACTGAAAGACAGTAGGACTTGCACGCAGTGGCGAATCCTTGTGGAAGCCAACGGAAGCCATGCCTCCCTATAAATTTCATATCAAATTATGAAATATGAAATATGAAAAAAAAAAAATTAAAATATAATTTTTTTTTAATATAGTTTACATTCATTTTCATCTGTGCATTTGTGTTTTTTTTTTTAATGTCTCCCTCTTCTCCTTCTCACTCCCTCTAACACACTGTCAGACTGTGCTCACTACTGCAGCTAGTATAGGAGAGAAGCAGTGGGTAGGTCTCTTTCTCCAGGCTTCCAGCATTATAGAGTGAGTCCAAACTCCAAATCCGATCCTAGCCAATCAGATTCGAGCTGACTGCCACTGGGCCACACCCTAAAAGTTTAAAACGGAGCTGGGAGGAAGACGTTCAGCATAATATTCCACCTGGAGGCGGGGCAGGTGCCATATTTTCCCCTCTGCACTCTGAACATTGTATTAACCCGTAACTATTCCCACGGGCCGAATATTGCCCCGATCCTCGCGAGATTAAATCCACGGGGACCTCTCGGCGTGCCGAAGCTTTTCCTAAATCACTTCCATCATCGAAAACGAGGGGAAAAGGTCGGCTCGCGACCCTGAAAATGTCGCGTGATTTTAAAAACGCTGTATTAAGTGAGCCTATTATGGGATCCACGCGAGCTTTCTATCGTGGAAACATCTGGGCGTCCCGCAACTTTTACTGATTCACATGTAGCCCCTAAAATGCTTAGAAAAGGAAAACAGAAAGCGTGGAATAAACTCTCCGAAACGGAAAAGTGTCCCACGGGCGCGCCGTGATTCCGATCCGCGTGAAAATATTCACGGCCATAGAGGAGACCGTGGGACACCTTTTTGCAACCGAATATGTGTCTCGAATTTGCTCCCACGCGGCGCGCAAAATCGCGCAAGGAAAAATCGGACCAAAAATTAACCAATGCTCCAGCAGTATTAATGACCCTGATGTAAACAAGACAAACGTCTTTCTCTGGTCTGCATCCCCTTATACAATTGTGTGTGAATGAATGAATGAATGAAAACTTTATTAACAGATTGCAGAATGGGTACAGTACAGTACAGCTCAATACATACAATTGTTAAGGGGATGCAGACCAGAGAAAGACTTTCGTCTTGTTTACATCAGGGTCCCCCATTTTCAATTCATCGTAAATGTGTATTGAGCCGTACTGTATTGTACCCATTCTGCAATCTGTTAAATAAATAAAAATAACGTTTGACTGGCCGCCGAGCCATACTGTAGTGTACATGGTGACTGCTTGACTTTAAAAAAAAAAAAAAAAAAAAAAAAAAAAATATTAATAAAAATATTGAATAATTTTTTTTTTAATAATTTTTTTTTGGCTTCCCCTGTTATTTTACCCACGCGACGCCACTGCTTGCACGCATCGCCGTGAATTTCACCTACATAGTCAAATCGAATCCGCGTGGTGAAATCGCCACGCGAGGCGTGACTCTGGAGAGGTTATGCAACGGGATCAATATACAGTACAGTCTCTCCAGGTGTCAGTCCTGCCCGTTCCACCTGCCAGTCACCCGGCGCACCATGACAACTCCCGCCAACACACAACGTCGCCTGTTACCGTGACGACTGCCTCACTCGTGTCAGGCCAGGGCGAGGGGTGCCGTGGAGAAAGGCAGGAGACCCTCCCCCCCAGCCCCCCCCCCCCCCCCCAGACCCCAGCCATATCACCAGGGTCCGTGTACACCTTCGGAGATGCACACAGAGCCTGCAAAGATCCCGTGTGGAGAATAGTGTGGAGGATAAAGCTGCGCGTGAAAATGCTTCCACTTCAGCGCCAAGGCAGTTAATCCAAATGACTCCGCCAAGGCTCCCCTAACTCCCCCTACACCTGTCAGTTTGGCCTGGGCCCTGAGAGGGGGGAGCTCTGCCTACCAACTGTATAATCATCAGACAGTAGCTCTGAACGGGTAGGGAGGGGAGGGTGGGGGGGGGGGGGGGGGGGGGGGGGCGTGGGCGAGGAGACGGGTTTGGTGCTATGCAGCCATTATGTGTAGGGCTGGGGCATCGGTTCTTCAATTTGATGCGGATTAAAGTCAATTAGATTCAATAGCGATTTGATTTGGTGCAGCTCGCTGGCACTGGTTTCAGGGGCCAGCAGCCTCGCGGGGGCGTCTGCAGGACGGAAGGAGTGCTAGAAATAACGTTTAGCTAAAATCTTCACAACGGTTTAACATAGATTTTTCTTTCAACAATACTATTACCTGACCCTACATATGTGACCCACGTCTCTTAGCTCAAACGCCTAAAGTCATCTTAAAAAACGTTAATCCTTGGAAATATTGACACCTTATAGAATCAGACAAACATCGCTCAGCCTCAAAGAAGAGAGGAGTCTATTCTTTTGAAAAAGCAGTGCCTTGCAGAGGGCAAAAATCATGGGTCGCCCTCCTCAGCCCTCCCTGGAAGGCATCTCCAGCTCCCGCTAGAAGACTCCCACCCAGCACTACAGGTCCGCCTTAGGGTCGGCCCACCAGATTCAAGAACAGTTTCTTCCCCTGGGCCATAACACCCCCCCCCCCCCCTCACACACACACAACACACACACACACACACACACACACACACACACACACACACACACACACACACACACACACACACACACACACACACACACACACACACACACACACACACACACACACACACACACACACACACACACACACACACACACACGTATGCACACACATATAACCAGTGCAATAATCATATTTAGTCTAAGATTTAAAAATAATTGTGCAATAAGCACTTGTTCAAGTGCTACCTACCTCTCTTGTACTTAAATATTTTGAGTACTTGTGTTGGATGGATGATTTGAATGTTTTTACATTGCACTGATAGGGTGTAGCACTCCTAATGCCATTGCATCCTGCACAATGACAATAAAGCTTTCTTCTTAACTGGCACCGACCCGGCCCCGGGACGTTTTAAGGATGATTTGCCCACCTGCGCAACACGCCACGTTGGCGATCTTTAGCGGCTTGGGTGTGCATATTTTTTATACAATATATTGAATTAAAGCCCTATTTGTTGCCTGTCGATTTCCCTTTCAGGCGTCAAAATCCGTTCAGCGGTTCTCGAGTTACATGCCGATATGTGAGGTGTGCGCCGAAGTACACGGCAGATCTTTTTTTTTTAATCCACTTTTTCTCCTCTTTTTCTGTGATTTTTCTCCCATCCCAATTTAGCAGTGCCAATTCTCCCCTCCCCTGTCTTGATCATTGCTCGCATGTGCTCCCCACTGGCCGGCTGTAGGGAGGATAGAAGCCCATCGCATGTCCCCTCCGATACATACATCTTTTCACCTGCCAGCGCAGACTCTCATTTGGCGAGGAGTAACGTGTAGGAGGCTCACACTGCCCCCACCATTTTCCTGTCTCTGCTGTGCAGGCGTCCCCCAACCGACCTGTAGGAGTTGCTGTTTACAACGTCCAGATTACCACCCATCGACTTCCCACCCGCTAATCAATTGGCGATGAGCTAGAGCGTCGGAATATACTTTTGGATATTGCAAACACTACAGAAAAACGTGAGTAACAAGTTTTTCTACAACTCAAGTTCAGACCTATGTTACTCTATTTCATTAGCACTAAAAGTGAATTTTCTTTATTGTATCAGAAGCTTCAGAATGTTATCTTTCAAACGAGACTAGGCTATAAATATGTGCTATAAGTATAAAGTATAGTATTTTGGTTTGCAAAAAAAGTTCAACTAAAAAGATTTTCACTTTTGGGGGTGCCAGTATAAGACTCTACTCTACTGTATATATTGTCAGCAGTGAACCAGCAGTATAAGTGCATCCCTAGATGTACATACACTAGATGAAATAGGCGGCACGGTGGTGTAGTGGTTAACACTGTCGCCTCATAGCTAGAAGGTTGTGGGTTCGATTCCCGCTTGGGGACCAGGTTGCCGTGTTGCCAGTTACCCAGGTGGGGTATCTCTCAGCCCTTTCTGTGTAGAGTTTGCATGTTCTCCCCGTGTGCTCGCAAGGGTTTCCCCTCCCGATAAAATAAACCCAATGGAAAAACATGCACAACAGATCGCTAACGCTGTCGCGTCCCTGACGAAGACGGACAGGAGCACTTGGATTGGTCCCCGGATGCGGCGCTCGCCACAGCCCTTGTCTGCTGCCCTTGGGGGGAAGGACGACGGGATGGGAGGTGCAGAGAACATTTAGTCAGCGACTCAGTGCGTGTGTGTGTGTTCTTGTGGGTCGCCCATCGCATGTGTTTGTGTGTTAATATGATGACAAATAAAGACTTATACTATACTTATACTAATATTATCACACACAGAAAAGGGAAGAAAATCCATGATGATGAAAAGAATAACCTGACTCCTGCATGATCCCATCTCAGCAGGACATAATTGTAAACGTGATTGCCTTGTCTGCTGGCAGCTCCTCCTAAGTTGATTTTGTGGCTATGGCAACGATCAAGGCAAAGAGAGAGCGAGAGAGAGAGAGAGAGAGAGAGAGAGAGAGAGAGAGAGAGAGAGAGAGAGAGAGAGAGAGAGAGAGAGAGAGAGAGAGAGAGAGAGAGAGAGAGAGAGGAGAGGAGAGAGAGAGAGAGAGAGAGAGAGAGAGAGATTTGTCAGTACTGCAGATACGTCGCAAATCCAAAAATCCACACACTGTACTACCAGGCAAAAGGACCTACCAATCCGCCCCCTATCAGCTACTACATGGAGGGTTTTGGAAAAGATTAGAGATTCTCATTTTATAGGAGCTTGATATAATTTTTTTTAAAAAGCTGCAATTTTCCATCATGACAAATGCTGATTTGTAACCTTTCACTGAGTGATTATAACCTGTGAGCCGGTGTCCCGTTAAGCCCCAGCCAGGAGAAAGACGCTGTGTTCTCCATTATCACCTCCTACTAGGCAAGAACAGTAAATATGACATTTATACACGAGGAGAGTGCCAAGATTCTAATAAAACTCTTCATAAAAATTTGAATACCAGTTGGGAGAAAAGACCATTTCCTCACATTGTTAAAGGAACACGCCAACATTTTGGGAAATTAGATTACCGTCTTCTCCAGAGAGAGACAAGAAGATATAGATACCAGTTTCCTCTCTGTGCGTTCAGTAGAAAGCTATCTGGCTGCATGTTAGCCTAGCTTAGCACAATGAATGGAAGCGGACATGACCGGTTAGCCTTCGGGAGAGGTGTTAGTTGGACAATGCCTAGCTAACCGGTCATGTCCGCTTCCATTCATTGTGCTAAGCTAGGCTAACGTGCAGCCAGATAGCTTTCTACTGAACGCACAGAGAGGAAACTGGTATCCATCTTCTTGTCTCTCTCTGGAGAAGACGTAAGCTAATTTCCCAAAATGTTGGTTTGTTCCTTAAATGACTCATACATACTGTATACTGTATATGCGTTTGTAACAAAAGAATATATACTGTACAGTATACACATACATACAAACCGGCAACTGGGGAAGATGATAATTAAATTGAAGCGATTCTATGTTATTTAAAAGTGCTGCCTTTGCCGAGCATTAAAAAAGTGAGCGTGGTGGCGACATAAGGAGCTTTAAGAGGAGAACGAGCCAGGTGGCTAATGCACCGAGCTCATCCCACATGTGGCACTAAAGCGGGCTCCCACAGCCCGCCCGCTCGTATTACTACGCACATGTGGATGCAGTCAAAGGCATTGTGGAAGTTCAATCCTCAGCGCTGCTTAGCCACTTAGCCACATCGCTGCACACGAACTCTGCAGGTCACTCGACACACCTAGAGATACCCCCCCAGCCACGTGAGGCTTTTACCCCTGATTATGACCAAAGGAGGTACAGTAATTGGGGGGTTTAGCTGAGCTAACTACCCCCACCGCCCCCGAGCTGCTATTTGAACTCGATGTGAACTCTGACACAGTCTTGGTGTGTGTGTGCCAGGTCCTAGAAGTGTTGCATAGTGGCTGCGATTTACCTTGATGTTTCCAGGCTGTGGGGCAAATAGTGGACCACACAGTATACTCCATTGCTAACAAGTTATCACTAGAGATGAGAGGGCAGGGCAGGGCTTTCAACCATGCTGGGGGGGGGGGGGGGGTCAGTGAATTGGTCAGTGACTGGGGGGGTTAGTCAGTGACTGGGGGGTAGTGACTGGGGGGTTGGTCAGTGACTGGGGGTCGGTCAGTGACTGGGGGTTGGTCAGTGACTGGGGGTTGGTCAGTGACTGGGGGGTTGGTCAGTGATTGGGGGGTTGGTCAATCAATCAATCAGATTATTTATATAGCACATTTCACATGACGCGTGTCAACCAAAGTGCTGTACAGAGGGTAGATACACAAGATACATATAGACAACATCACACACTCCGTTTTATGGGAGGGCACACAGGCAAACACATAGAAAAACAGGGCATGAGTCAGTGAACGGGAAAGGCTAGTAGGTAGAGTGGGTTTTGAGCCTCGATTAGAAGGCATCTATTGAGGGGGCGAGCCTAATGGAGTGGGGATGCTGTGGGGGTCGGTCCAGTGACTGGGGGTTGGTCAGTGACTGGGGGGTGGTCAGTGACTGGGGGGTTGGTCAGTGACTGGGGGGTGGTCATGACTGGGGGGTCGGTCAGTGACTGGGGGGTTGACTGGGGGGTCGGTCAGTGACTGGGGGGTTGGTCAGTGACTGGGGGGTCGGTCAGTGACTGGGGGGTTGGTCAGTGACTGGGGGGTCGGTCAGTGACTGGGGGGTTGGTCAGTGACTGGGGGGTTGGTCAGTGACTGGGGGGTTGGTCAGTGACTGGGGGGTCGTCAGTGACTGGGGGGTTGGTCAGTGACTGGGGGGTTGGTCAGTGACTGGGGGTTGGTCAGTGACTGGGGGGTTGGTCAGTGACTGGGGGGTTGGTCAGTGACTGGGGGGTTGGTCAGTGACTGGGGGATGGGTCAGTGACTCGAGGCTCATGGGATAGAGTCAGTCCACCCATATCATGCATGGCCACCAGAGAGAACCACTGTGCCGTAGTAAACAAGCATCATGGAGCAAACACAATTAATACATTTGAATTTTACATTTTATAAATGTTTTTATGCATATTTTTTTTTCCAATTGTCATTATGCAAAGCATCTATCTCCCTTTACTTGAAGGTAACATTGTAATAAATCTACATCATTATTACAATCATATTGTAATAAATCTACAAATATTTCAAAAACACAAACTTTATTTTAAACCGGCATTAGATGCCACATGAATATGTATGTCCTATGTGAATGCAAATAAAGATTTAATACCTCTTCCTCATTTCTGCTAATAGGCTCCTGCACCTATGCAAGACAATTTTCCAATTCCAAGAATGACCAATGATTGGTTTCCCTCTGCACTCAAACTGCAGTTCACACTTAAGATTCACCGTAGATCCATAGACCTACAACTCAAAGGGCAGGTTTTGTTCATTGATATTTACACAGCAATGACAGATAGAGAATGTCCCTCCACCATGTGTAATGTGTGTAGTGTAGTGTGTGTGTGTGTGTGTGTGTGTGTGTGTGTGTGTGTGTGTGTGTGTGTGTGTGTGTGTGTGTGTGTGTGTGTGTGTGTGTGTGTATAGTCTGTGCGTGTGAGAGAGAGAGGGAGAGAGAGCGAGAGAGAAAATAAAAGAGAGAGATAGAGAGAGAGAGAGAGAGAGAGAAATTAAAAGAGAGATATAGAGAGAGATAGAGAGAGAAAATAAAAGAGAGATAGAGAGAGAGAGAGAGAGAGAGAGAGAGAGAGAGAGAGAGAGAGAGAGAGAGAGAGAGAGAGAGAGAGAGAGAGAGAGAGAGAGAGAGAGAGAGAGAGAGAGAGAGAGAGAGAGAGAGAGGACTGATCCCCCCCTGCTATAATTAGCTCCCTATTACCAAACCGATTAATCTCTCTTGGACAGCAGCTCTGACTGACACACAAGCACTGACATAAACAACACAGAGTATGCAGACTATTAAGGATGACATCAACAGATGGATAGCCTTACCATTGTCTTTATGCGGTATAGTGGAAATATTGAAGAAGAATGTTCTACCAAGGCTCATTTGTATTATTTCCTCTGGAATTCCCTCAAAATTGGTTCAGAGACATCAAATCCCTGTTTATCTGATTCCTTTGTTATAACAAAAAGCCCATACATATTCCAGTATTATCTTTCATACAATGCAAAGTATCCATTGACTTGGGCCTATAAACGTCCACTCTCTGGAAGGCGGATGGGAGTGGCTGGATAAGACCATCATATCTGGAAATAAGAACATATCCTTGGCATCCTTGTGGTACTGTCGAAAACCACCACCTTTATTGGTTAACATTATAAATGGTAAATGGGAAATGGCTGCATTTATATAGCGCTTTTATCCAAAGCGCTTTACAATTTGTTCCTCACATTTTACACATTCACACACCGACGGCGGAGGCAACCATGCAAGATGCCAACGTGCTCATCGGGAGCAGTTAAGGGTTAAGTGTCTTGCAAGGACACGCTGCCCGGGAGGAGTGGGAATCCAACCGGGAACCTCCGGATTACCAGACGACTGCTCTACCTCCCAAGCGCCACTGTCGCCCCAAACATTATTGTTAGGGTTTCATGCTCTATAGTGAAGCAGCTGCACAGGAGATTTAGCGTAAAGGGGTTTTCTCTTCCATCTTGTCCCGTCTGGTATAAGCCCATCCTTTCAGCTGGAGGAAGCACTTTAATAAGTAACAGCACTTCTTTAACATATTGTGACAGATCTCCTCCCCCCTCCTTTGGATACGTGAAGGATGGGAGATATATCCGTCACTTAGGTTCTAGCGGGATGGTGTCAAGAGAACAGCCTCTCCCTGAACGTCAGCAAAACAAAGGAGATGATTGTGGACTTTAGGAGGTCGGGGGTCAGGGACTACAGCCCCCTCAGCATCGACGGGGCACCGGTGAACAGTTTTAAGTACCTCAGAGTCCACATATCTGAGGACTTGACATGGACCACACACATTGACAGTGTTGTGAAGAAGGCACGACAACGCATCTACTTCCTTAGGCGCTTAAGGAAGTTCAACGTGAGTCAGAAGATCCTCAAGAACTTCTACTCGTGCACAATAGAGAGCATCCTGACTGGTAATATCACCTCCTGGTTTGGGAATAGCACCGCACAAGACCGTAGCAGAGCCGAACGCACAATTGGAGGGGGGCTTCCCACTCTTCAAGACATTTACAACAAGAAAGACTCCAGCCACCCAAACAACTGCCTCTTTGAACTGCTGCGGTCAGGCAAGCGATACCGGAGTCTCATGGCAAGCACAGAGAGACTCAGAAGAAGCTTCTATCCCCAGGCCATCAGGATGCTAAATGACAATAACACTATGTAACAACCATCAAATACACTCACAGCACACACATCCACACGCACACACTCACTTTAAACAAACAACTCACTGCAGCACCCACTTTACCCACTTTACACACCTAACACACTTTATATTTATTGGTAAAGAATTTGCATTAACTCATACCTCATTACACCTTACTGTAAATTGTACCTAAATTGTACCTCATCCCATTTCTGCATTGTACTGTATAGTATATAGTATATTGTATTGTAACTCAGTTACTTTTCTACTCTGCATTGTATATTGTATATATATTGAACACTTTTGTCTACGTACTTGACTTCTATTTTATACTTATTATACTTATTTTATACTTATCTATTTTTATCTAGCACAATCTCTGGAGCAAAACAGAAAGAAGCATTTTATATAAAAGTATTCTGTACTTCTGTATGACAACTAATAAAGAAACTTGAAACTAGGTAGCTGATTAGTACTGATAGAACACACCTGCACAGCATTTAGGCACATCCACCTCACATGCACACACACACTAGTACTGATATAGTACACTTGCACATAATTAGTTGACACACACCTCACGTGCACACACAATCGTCCCACACACTACATTAACACTGAGATAGAGAGGAGTGAGTTGAGCGGAGTAAGGTGTTGGAGTAGTTGTGTAGAGAGAGAGAGATTTGTATTCAGAGTTGCGACGGTGAGAGGTAGTGGAAGGAGAGGAGAAAGTGAGATAGATGTTCTTTGTGTACTGGACCCTGGACTGGCTGAGATACCCCCTTGTGTACTGAACCTGGACTGGACGACTAACCTGAATTGTGAACAATCCCTTTTTCTGTCGGCGAGCCTGCTTTGTGTTATTGACCCCCGGACCGGATAACGACCATTCTATTGCTTTTCCCCTCTGGATTCAACCCTAAATGCAATAAATACCTGTATTTATTGATATTGCTCTTGTGTGAACATTCGCATTTGTTTGTATCTGAACCGTGGCGAACCTGTACCCCGTCATGTACGATTGTCGTCTGTTATAAATATGAGTTGTGATGAGGAAACGGTGCCTGTCTGTCTCGTGCTCAGAGTGGGATCAGTTCTTTAACCCTTTCACTGCCGCACTACCAAAACGGTTAACCCTTTCACCGCAACAATACACAGAAGGTTAACCCTTTCACTGCCACACGACAGCCGGTTAACCCTTTCACTGCCACACGACAGAAGGTTAACCCTTTACTATCACACAACCGACGGCGACCGGGTTAAGAAGGCAACCATGTCAAGAGGCTCAGTCTCAAAATAGTTATAGTTTAAAGGGGAACTATCTTATAAATGGCCTTTTTCAGTGTTTAGCATTGTTTCCTAGCTATGTGGACTTATATTAATAGGATCTATGTCTCTAATTCTCATATTGGCGCATTCGTCCAATTCTCCTCTCATAATATTCACCCTCACTGAACTGAGTCATCTGAAAATGTGCATATCTGTGATGTCAGAGATTTCTCAGCTGCATAATAATGTGGCAGTTGGTGTGGCAGTTGGCACCAGGTCACAAAGTGGTTGGAGCCCAGCCTCAAAACGGCTTAAGATCTTGAGGTAGAAAAATGCTGTTTTTGAGTACTTGATTAGAAATACAAAACAATGATTTTTTTTGGAAAAAAAACTTACAGAGGTGTTCCATAGACGCACAGGAATTGTGTAAAAGTGCCCAAATAGTGAAAGAAATAGTAAAATAGTTCCCCTTTAATGTTTAGGAATGCCCCTAAATGCATAATATTCCTCTGTCCAGCTGGCTTGGGAGTATGATCTTAAAATATCCTTGACAGCAATTCGTAGATCGTAAATTACCTCATCTAAATGTGGGAGATTTAGAATGATACAATACAGGATTCTGAGTAGAGCATACATTACCTCCTTACTTTATGTTTATGGTGTCCTATATGTTACTTTATGTTTATATTAGATTACATTACATTATGAGAAGCGATAATAAAGCTGATTTTGACTTTGACTTTGATTATTCAAGATGGACAACAAACACCAAGGTTTATGCTCACAGAGGTGGCAGGCGGCACTCAGTGCTTCATCTGCTTTGGGAGTGTCTAACACTCTGCTTTAGGAGAGTCTAACACTCTGCTTTAGGAGTGTCTAACACTCTGCTTTAGGAGAGTCTAACACTCTGCTTTAGGAGTGTCTAACACTGTGCTTTAGGAGTGTCTAACACTCTGCTTTAGGAGTGTCTAACACTCTGCTTTAGGAGAGTCTAACACTGTGCTTTAGGAGAGTCTAACACTGTGCTTTAGGAGTGTCTAACACTGTGCTTTAGGAGTGTCTAACACTCTGCTTTAGGAGTGTCTAACACTGTGCTTTAGGAGTGTCTAACACTGTGCTTTAGGAGAGTCTAACACTGTGCTTTGGGAGTGTCTAACACTTTGCTTTAGGAGTGTCTAACACTGTGCTTTGGGAGTGTCTAACACTCTGCTTTGGGAGTGTCTAACACTCTGCTTTAGGAGAGTCTAACACTGTGCTTTAGGAGTGTCTAACACTCTGCTTTGGGAGAGTCTAACACTGTGCTTTAGGAGAGTCTAACACTCTGCTTTAGGAGTGTCTAACACTGTGCTTTAGGAGAGTCTAACACTCTGATTTAGGAGTGTCTAACACTGTGCTTTAGGAGAGTCTAACACTGTGCTTTAGGAGTGTCTAACACTGTGCTTTAGGAGAGTCTAACACTGTGCTTTAGGAGAGTCTAACACTCTGCTTTAGGAGTGTCTAACACTATGCTTTAGGAGTGTCTAACACTGTGCTTTGAGAGAGTCTAACACTCTGCCTTAGGAGAGCCTAACACTCTGCTTTAGGAGAGTCTAACACTCTGCTTTAGGATAGTCTAACACTGTGCTTTAGGAGTGTCTAACACTCTGCTTTAGGAGAGTCTAACACTGTGCTTTAGGAGTGTCTAACACTGTGCTTTAGGATAGTCTAACACTCTGCTTTAGGAGAGTCTAACACTGTGCTTTAGGAGTGTCTAACACTGTGCTTTAGGAGAGTCTAACACTGTGCTTTAGGAGTGTCTAACACTCTGCTTTAGGAGTGTCTAACACTCTGCTTTAGGAGAGTCTAACACTCTGCTTTCGGAGAGTCTAACACTCTGCTTTAGGAGTGTCTAACACTCTGCTTTAGGAGAGTCTAACACTCTGCTTTAGGAGAGTCTAACACTGCTTTGGGAGAGTCTAACACTGTGCTTTAGGAGAGTCTAACACTCTGCTTTAGGAGTGTCTAACACTGTGCCTTAGGAGTGTCTAACACTCTGCTTTAGGAGTGTCTAACACTGTGCTTTAGGAGAGTATAACACTGTGCTTTAGGAGAGTCTAACACTCTGCTTTAGGAGAGTCTAACACTCTGCTTTAGGAGAGTCTAACACTGTGCTTTAGGAGAGTCTAACACTGTGCTTTAGGAGAGTCTAACACTGTGCTTTAGGAGTGTCTAACACTCTGGTTTAGGAGAGTCTAACACTGTGCTTTAGGAGTGTCTAACACTGTGCCTTGAGAGAGTCTAACACTCTGCTTTAGGAGAGTCTAACACTGTGCTTTAGGAGTGTCTAACACTGTGCCTTGAGAGAGTCTAACACTCTGCTTTAGGAGTGTCTAACACTGTGCTTTAGGAGTGTCTAACACTGTGCTTTAGGAGTGTCTAACACTGTGCCTTGAGAGAGTCTAACACTCTGCTTTAGGAGTGTCTAACACTGTGCTTTAGGAGTGTCTAACACTGTGCTTTAGGATTGTCTAACACTGTGCTTTAGGAGTGTCTAACACTCTGCTTTAGGAGTGTCTAACACTGTGCTTTAGGAGTGTCTAACACTCTGCTTTAGGAGTGTCTAACACTGTGCTTTAGGAGTGTCTAACACTGTGCTTTAGGAGAGTCTAACACTGTGCTTTAGGAGTGTCTAACACTCTGCTTTAGGAGTGTCTAACACTGTGCTTTAGGAGTGTCTAACACTCTGCTTTAGGAGTGTCTAACACTGTGCTTTAGGAGAGTCTAACACTCTGCTTTAGGAGAGTCTAACACTGTGCTTTAGGAGTGTCTAACACTCTGCTTTAGGAGAGTCTAACACTCTGCTTTAGGAGTGTCTAACACTCTGCTTTAGGAGTGTCTTACACTCTGCTTTAGGAGAGTCTAACACTCTGCTTTAGGAGAGTCTAACACTCTGCTTTAGGAGTGTCTAACACTGTGCTTTAGGAGTGTCTAACACTGTGCTTTAGGAGAGTCTAACACTGTGCTTTAGGAGAGTCTAACACTCTGCTTTAGGAGAGTCTAACACTCTGCTTTAGGAGTGTCTTACACTCTGCTTTAGGAGAGTCTAACACTCTGCTTTAGGAGAGTCTAACACTGTGCTTTAGGAGTGTCTAACACTCTGCTTTAGGAGAGTCTAACACTGTGCTTTAGGAGTGTCTAACACACTGCTTTAGGAGAGTTTAACACTCTGCTTTAGGAGTGTCTAACACTCTGCTTTAGGAGAGTCTAACACTCTGCTTTAGGAGTGTCTTACACTCTGCTTTAGGAGAGTCTAACACTCTGCTTTAGGAGAGTCTAACACTGTGCTTTAGGAGTGTCTAACACTCTGCTTTAGGAGAGTCTAACACTCTGCTTTAGGAGAGTCTAACACTCTGCTTTGGGAGAGTCTAACACTGTGCCTTGAGAGAGTCTAACACTCTGCTTCAGGAGAGTCTAACACTGTGCTTTAGGAGAGTCTAACACTCTGATTTAGGAGAGTCTAACACTGTGTTTTAGGAGAGTCTAACACTCTGCTTTAGGAGTGTCTAACACTGTGCTTTAGGAGAGTCTAACACTGTGCTTTAGGGGAGTCTAACACTCTGCTTTAGGAGAGTCTAACACTATGCTTTAGGAGAGTCTAACACTGTGCTTTAGGAGAGTCTAACAGTGTGCTTTAGGAGAGTCTAACACTGTGCTTTAGGAGAGTCTAACACTCTGCTTTAGGAGAGTCTAACACTCTGCTTTAGGAGAGTCTAACACTGTGCTTTAGGAGAGTCTAACACTGTGCTTTAGGAGAGTCTAACACTGTGCTTTAGGAGTGTCTTACACTCTGCTTTAGGAGTGTCTAACACTGTGCTTTAGGAGAGTCTAACACTCTGCTTTAGGAGAGTCTAACACTCTGCTTTAGGAGAGTCTAACACTCTGCTTTAGGAGAGTCTAACACTCTGCTTTAGGAGTGTCTAACACTGTGCTTTAGGAGAGTCTAACACTGTGCTTTTGGAGAGTCTAACACTCTGCTTTAGGAGAGTCTAACACTCTGCCTTAGGAGTGTCTAACACTGTGCTTTAGGAGAGTCTAACACTGTGCTTTAGGAGAGTCTAACCCTCTGCTTTAGGAGAGTCTAACACTGTGCTTTAGGAGTGTCTAACACTCTGCTTTGAGAGAGTCTAACACTCTGCTTTAGGAGAGTCTAACACTGTGCTTTAGGAGTGTCTAACACTGTGCCTTGAGAGAGTATAACACTCTGCTTTAGGAGTGTCTAACACTGTGCTTTAGGAGTGTCTAACACTGTGCTTTAGGAGAGTCTAACACTCTGCGTTAGGAGAGTCTAACACTGTGCTTTAGGAGAGTCTAACACTGTGCTTTAGGAGTGTCTAACACTCTGCTTTAGGAGAGTCTAACACTCTGCTTTAGGAGTGTCTAACACTGTGCTTTAGGAGTGTCTAACACTCTGCTTTAGGAGTGTCTAACACTCTGCTTTAGGAGTGTCTAACACTGTGATTTAGGAGAGTCTAACACTCTGCTTTAGGAGTGTCTAACACTCTGCTTTAGGAGAGTCTAACACTGTGCTTTAGGAGAGTCTAACACTGTGCTTCAGGAGAGTCTAACACTGTGATTTAGGAGTGTCTAACACTGTGCTTTAGGAGAGTCTAACACTGTGCTTTAGGAGAGTCTAACACTCTGCTTTAGGAGAGTCTAACACTCTGCTTTAGGAGTGTCTAACACTGTGCTTTAGGAGTGTCTAACACTGTGATTTAGGAGTGTCTAACACTCTGCTTTAGGAGAGTCTAACACTGTGATTTAGGAGTGTCTAACATTGTGCTTTATGAGAGTCTAACACTGTGCTTTAGGAGTGTCTAACACTGTGCTTTAGGAGTGTCTAACACTGTGCTTTAGGAGTGTCTAACACTCTGCTTTAGGATAGTCTAACACTGTGCTTTAGGAGTGTCTAACACTGTGCTTCAGGAGTGTCTAACACTCTGCTTTAGGAGAGTCTAACACTGCTTTGGGAGTGTCTAACACTGTGATTTAGGAGTGTCTAACACTCTGCTTTAGGAGTGTCTAACACTGTGCTTTAGGAGAGTCTAACACTCTGCTTTAGGAGTGTCTAACACTCTGCTTTAGGAGTGTCTAACACTGTGCTTTAGGAGAGTCTAACACTCTGCTTTAGGAGTGTCTAACACTATGCTTTAGGAGAGTCTAACACTCTGCTTTAGGAGTGTCTAACACTGTGCTTTAGGAGTGTCTAACACTGTGCTTTAGGAGAGTCTAACACTCTGCTTTAGGAGTGTCTAACACTCTGCTTTAGGAGTGTCTAACACTGTGCTTTGGGAGAGTCTAACACTCTGTTTTAGGAGTGTCTAACACTGTGCTTTAGGAGTGTCTAACACTGTGCTTTAGGAGAGTCTAACACTCTGCTTTAGGAGAGTCTAACACTCTGCTTTAGGAGAGTCTAACACTCTGCTTTAGGAGAGTCTAACACTCTGCTTTAGGAGTGTCTAACACTCTGCTTTAGGAGAGTCTAACACTGTGCTTTAGGAGTGTCTAACACTCTGCTTTAGGAGTGTCTAACACTCTGCTTTAGGAGAGTCTAACACTCTGCTTTAGGAGAGTCTAACACTCTGCTTTAGGAGTGTCTAACACTCTGCTTTAGGAGTGTCTAACACTCTGCTTTGGGAGTGTCTATAACACTCTGCTTTAGGAGTGTCTAACACTCTGCTTTAGGAGAGTCTAACACTCTGCTTTAGGAGAGTCTAACAGTCTGCTTTAGGAGAGTCTAACACTCTGCTTTAGGAGAGTCTAACACTCTGGTTTAGGAGAGTCTAACACTCTGGTTAGAGGTGATATATCAGATGTTTTTATCTACAGTATGTATGTTATCTATGATTTTCTTTTGGTTTTTGGTTCCCCTGTGTGTCCCGTGGCGTTTCTACTGGGCCTAAAAAACAGTTCTGTATCACACTAGCTCCCGCTCAGCGTCTCATTGCATATATCTCGCTTCAGCATATATACACTGAATACATTTCAAAATGTACCTTTAAATGCCAGCATTCATCTGGCCACACCCCCATCCGCTTACCTATATAAGCAGGGGTGGTGCCACACACTCATCTCCTTCTCAAATTTCATCACAAGCAACGTGTTGCTCATATGCCCACTTGACGTGGAGAAAAATATTGGCTGGAAGAGCAATGTTTACGAGGAAAGGAAGAACAAGGAGATACGTTGACATCGTATCTTTATTTTCTCTCTCACTATTTTCGAGAAAATACGGCGATATTGTCTTCGTCACTGGAGTGTCTGGAAGATGGTGATCATTCTAAAAACCTCCACCGGTTTTCGTATTGGGAGCATGCCGCTGCATGCCTCTCAACTGCAGTTCTTTGCTGTGTTGGTTGGGGTGAAACCTTTCAGGACACATCTGAACTGTAGGACACGCCGCTGTTGTGAGAAGCGGTGGGTTTCATGTTGGGTGAGTACTGTTTTGCTTGCGGCTCCACTTGTCTGTTAGTGCTATGGGGGCTAACTGACAATGTTTACGAACACCGGCCCCAGATTAAGGTCTTTTGTTCAGCCTCTTAGGCAGCAGCGGAAGACCTTGATCTGAAGCCCATTATAGTTTAACTAGTGGGCCACGACCATTAACACTGGTGATCCCTGTGTTTTCTGGACGAGTGGATGTCTCTCTGTCACCGTGTTAGGCCCCATCTTTCATATCCAAATGAGAGTATTCCCTCACGAGGAGATATGGGCATAGATGTTCATTAGCGGAAGATCTGTGTTCAAAGTCAGCTACACAGGCCAGTTGGGTATTGTGCTGGCTCCGTCGGGTGTTGATAAAATCACCGTTGTAAAACTGTGTTAACATCTTGTTTCTCTTTTCTCTTAAAAAGTGAGGAGGGTTTCAGAACGGCGGCCTGTCTGGGTGAGTGTTATATCATTGTGTACAAGTTCAGGTGATAGCTGCTTAGCTTACGTGCTAGTGGTGGCCTACTGTTAGCCAGTCAGCTGTTAGCTGCGGCGCTAGCCTGCTGTGATCACTAGGTGGCCTATCTAGGTTAGGCTAGGAAACGTTAGCTTGCTGCTATCGCTGCTTAGCTTACGTGCTAGTGGTGGCCTACTGTTAGCCAGTCAGCTGTTAGCTGCGGCGCTAGCCTGCTGTGATCACTAGGTGAGTAGGTGGCCTACCTGGCTAGGCTAGGAAACGTTAGCTTGCTGCTATCGGCCGAGGCCCAGCGCGGGGTGGCTCCGGCCCCTCGCACACCGCCGCGGTTCTCAACTCCCCTTTCCCTCACGGGGAGAGGCGGGGGGGGATTCGAAGCTCCCCTCTGGTCGCATGCGCCGTTCGCTCGGCGTCTCGCGGGCAGGGGCGGTAGCGACCGACGGTTGGAGCGGCCGTTAGCTTAATGCTACTCTGTTGAACGTGCTTTGATTATAACATGTTTTAAACACTCTTGACTACGACGTCATCTTTGACAGAGGATGTTCGTCGAACATGCCCTGGGCCAGGACGGCGAGGCCTGTGTCAACAAAGGGGACCGTAGCGACGGGTTGGAGCGGCGACGCTGGCCGGGTCGGCAACACAGAACGGCTGTGTTTACTACGGTGCCTTGAGACTGCACTTCGTTGATCTACGCTCCGGGTAGGCAAGGTTTGGCCAGACCTTATACACTTCTTCTGGCTTTCCCTTCTAAATGTTTTGTAAATAACGATGTTTTCCAAAACGAGTGTTGCTGCACTACATTTAGGATAAGACGCGAGTTATGTGTGAATTGTCTTGTCACTGGTATTTAGCTTCTCCATGCAAATCGGGTTGTTGTTACAGATGTGAAAATGATCTGGTTTGTTGTGTTGAGAAACATCATGTGTGTTTATATGTACCGTGTACTCACAACTAAGGGGGTTAACTAACCTATAAAGCTATGCTTAGTGACAAATGAGTAAAGAATGATTCTTTTCTCAGCCTGTAATGACAATGAACAGTGTGTTCACATATTAACAGGTTTTCCTGTTTTAACTGGCCGTATTAAGGGTAAAGTAGGAGGATTGTGTTTCCCCCCGGTTCCCTGGGGACTTCTTCATCCTCCTATCAGACATGTTGTTGCACTACATTGTGTCACTGTGTGGTAGGGATACGATGTAACTCTTAGCTTGATTGCTGAGGTTGTGCTAAAACAGCTGGAGAAACTTTATTTTCCTAAAAGAAAAGATTGTTTGGTCGCTTTCGTGTGTGCTTAGCAAGGCCTGTGGCCGATACTAATCGAGAATTATGTATTCTCTCATTATGAAATATGAGTGTTTTTGCCATTTTTTGTAGGTGATGATGGGTTGTGTGTGTCATGTGACCTACAACTGGGTTGGACTGGCCACAGAAGCACATGTGTAAGTTTGGTACCTGGGCTCTTGAAGAGCCCTCTCTATTCTGTGTTTTTTCCTTAGTAAAAATCAGATAGCAGGTTAGCTCATGCGCTGTGTGAAGCTGTCAGACGCTTCATGGAGCTGACTATGACTGTGTCATACTCTCTTTTTGTCATTACATCGTATCATGGGTGTGGGGTCGTAAAGGGGTGAACTGGTAACCTTTCCTCCCCCCTTTTTTCTGTTGGTCAGGGGTAAACCCCCTGTCCTTCAAGGTTCCTGTCACGTTGCGGTTCGGCACGTTACAGGGTGAGGGGGGGGGGGGGGGGAGTTTCCTGGTCCCACGGCCTGGAATATTGGGCATGTGCACTGCAGAAATTAGAGTACGTCACCGTGCGCGTCTCTGTTGGTAGGACTTACGTGTGCTGTTCAGGTCCATGTGATGGATCTGTTTTGGGGGGGTGGTCAGGGCTCCTCCTCACCAAGCTCCTGTTCGGGCCTTCTGTGAGTTGGGACTCCTCCTTCCATGTGAGGGAGCCTCCTTCAGAGTACAGAGCCTCCTCCTCAGATTGTCAAGGTGAGTGGACCCTCAAGAAGGAGTCCTACTCTATTGTGTATGTATTCGATTCAATTCGATTATTGAGTGTGTATGGGTTCAGTGCCTCCTCCCCGGAGAGCCCTAAAACCAATTTTTTACATGGCTCAAGGTGCAATATATTCTTTTCAATCTGTACAGCTTGCGTGGGAAGTCTCTCTGGGGATTCCCGTCTCCTTCCTATGGGAGGGTGGTGGGATGTAAAAATGCGATATTTTTTTACCCCCGGCTGTGTAGACTGGGATACATACTGTTGGTGCTTCCTGCTTTTCTATTAAAAAGAGTTGGAGTTAGGAAGTGTCACACCCCTCTTGTCGTTCCCCTGGGCGCCTTGGGGATTCAATGACAGGTCTAAATAGCCTGTTCATTGATGTGGGTGTGTCCCGACGCACGTATAGTGCTAGCTCGGGGTGTTCTGTAAACAGGCGACTGACTGGCACGCCTTGGTTGCTTGAGGTTAAAACGGCGTTTTTATAAAGCAACTGGGATGGAGGTTTTTCCTCTTCCGACGACCAAATCCGACGACCTGGTTTGGTTATCGACGGATTCTCGTTCATATCTGGGGGATGATGACGGAATGGATCTGAACATATGTAGAGGGGTCTCACGCCCTGGGGGTGGGCCACCGGGCGCGGTTCGCCCGAACGTCTGGGTGGCGCCTTCTTTTCATGTTTAAGATCAACACGCATATCTGCCCCTTCTCCTGGAGTAGGCATGTCGGCGTGGTTAGGGCACGGGACTGGTTCTGGTCATGCTGGTCCGGATCAGTTGAACCCGTTGTCCGCCGGGGATGCAGATCTGCTGTTCTGGTACCCTGAGGGACTTGGGCTTTTTTCAGGGGGAAAAATGCCAGGTCGGTCCGGGTGTCACAGGGTTAAGCACTATGGAGACCCTGGTTGGGTACGTTTTTTACTCAGCACTGTCGTAATGGCTTACGGCCATGCCAACCTGTACACGCTCGATCTCGTCAGATCTCGGCCGCTACACAGGTTGGTCCTGGTTAGTACTTGGTTGGGAGACCGCCTGGGAATACCAAGTACGGTGTGCTTGGGGCTGGTTCTCCATTCTTTTTCGCTCCTCTCTCACACATGGCGAAGAGGGGCCTGTTGGGGTGGTCTTTGACCTCCTCTGGTGACCCTGTGCTTTCCGTATCGCCGGGCCCGGTCCGAAGTAATGTTTCGTCGACCCGTAGGCCTGGGTTAACCCTTTTTTGAAAAACTGAAACACTTGTACTGCGGTATAGCCGGTGTATACCCGCAGGTGTGTTTTGGAGTTTTTTCTTGAGGGGTTATAGGAACAACCACCGCATTGAGTAACACCAAGGTGGTTGATTCCCTGGTGTGTTGGAGCAGTGTCAACTCCCGGGTTCACCGGTTGAGGGTGCCCCTGCACGTTTATGACGTCTGCCAATCGTGTCAGCCTTCTCTGCCTCAACCCCTCTGGGTGGGTTTTTTTTAATGGAGGCTTGGTCATGCAACACCGCCAGCTTACGCCCCTTCCGCCGGGGCGGCTGTGTTCAGCTGTCTCCTCTGGCGCCTGTCTCGTCCGCAGTCTCCAGGCTAGGGTTAACAGCCTGTTGCCTGGTTTTTCCTCGGTGCGCTGCCTGCTTCCGTTGGTTAACTTTTTTTGTGTGCTTACGGCCATGCTGACTGCCTGTTCTGCAGGGTCAGTGTGCCAGGCGGTGTACTATTGGGGGGACAGGGCCCGCTCGGCTGAGGGGCCTTTGTCCGAATACGCTGGCGATGTGGGGGGCGGGGTCACTAAGTGCCCACCTGGTGGGGTCTTGATGCTGGCATCATGGACTTCTCCGGGCCCCCGTTCCAGGGGGTCCAGTCCCTTTGGTGGGTCTGGGTCTTCCTTCGCGCTCCGCTGCTACGGCCTTGCCACGGGGTTGGGTTTACCCTTGACCCAGTGATTCTAGGGGGCAGTAACGAGGTTGTTCCCTCCGTTCGTTCCCGGGTGGCATGCGGGTTGTGTGTGTGTGTAGTCGTGGGGTCAGGCCACGGTCTGCTCACCCTGTGCGTTGAGTTGCTTGAGTCCTGATGAAGGCTGAATAGCCGAAACGTTGACGACAATAAAAGCAGAGAAAAAGTGAGTGCGGGAATTGTAAATTTTTTCACTTGAGTTGCTTGAGTGCCTCTTCGGGTCCGTCGCCCTCCCGGGAAACATCTAATAGGGGGGGTGCCCTCCATTAGGGGGGGTCGGGGGGGCTCGGCCCTCCCTGTTCTGATGGTTGTGGGGGGCCTTCAGCGGGGTGTATTTGTCGAGCTTCTAGCTCCCGCTCAGCTCCTATTATGCAATGAGACGCTGAGCGGGAGCTAGTGTGATACAGAACGTTAGGTTATGACTATAACCAAGTTCTGTTAACACTAGTGGACGCTCAGCGTCTAGATGCCGCTGCGGCCCTTGATTTTTCATTGTGGTGAAATTTGTTGGGAAGGAGATGAGTGTGTGGCACCACCCCTACTTATATAGGTAAGCGGATGGGGGTGTGGCCAGATGAATGCTGGCATTTAAAGGTACATTTTGAAATTTATTCAGTGTATATATGCTGAAGCGAGATATATGCAATGAGACGCTGAGCGTCCACTAGTGTTAACAGAACTTGGTTATAGTCATAACCTAACGATAATAGTCGCTGTTGACCGATGGACATTGATTGGGTTGTTTATTGACAACAATACTAATTATTTTCAATTGGAAGGAGAATCACCAGGACTTGCTGAACATGGAACGGCAGCTTGCCTATTACAATACTTTGATAAGGGCCTCGATTGACACTGGGACACTGTCCGTAGGTTACTTAACCCTTTCACTGCCACACTACAGAAGGTTAACCCTTTACTATCACACAGTGTGGTAGTGAAAGGGTTAACCTTCTGTAGTGTGGTTGTGAAAGGGTTAACCCTTTGTCGTGTGACAGTGAAAGGGTTAACCTTCTGTGTATTGTCGCAGTGAAAGGGTTAACCGTTTGGTAGTGCGGCAGTGAAAGGGTTAATAGATCACGATGCAATGTAGATAGGAAGCCAATGTTGTCTGCACTTGTCGGATGATGTGGGTTTTTGGGCGTTGCCCTTGCACCCCCCCCCCCCCCCTTTTTTGGTTTTATCGTTATGGTTGTTGTTGTTGTTGTGTGTTTGTTTTTATGTTTCATAAAAATAAGAAATCTATTTCATAGAAAAATTATTTGAGTATGCATTCACAATGCCACAATGAAATGGCAAAATAAACTGTGTGTTCAGTTCCACAGTCACTGGGGGGAAACTTCCAAAGGAATGCAAATCAAATGAAGCTCAAATTAGAATGACGTGCATGCATTCAGAAGATGGTGTGTGTCTTAAGTATGGACTCCACCCTGTAAAATGAGATCCTTTTCCTTTGCCGTGTGGATTTTTACCCTCTATCCTTTAA
This sequence comes from Notolepis coatsorum, assembly GCF_963971535.1. Taxonomy (NCBI): domain Eukaryota; kingdom Metazoa; phylum Chordata; class Actinopteri; order Aulopiformes; family Paralepididae; genus Notolepis; species Notolepis coatsorum. Next base: position 40,150,833 of record NC_140166.1, on the reverse strand, counting down.
AATGGGAAGCATTACACGCTAAAAATAAAACCATTACTTTCCCCATGACTGTGGCCTATAGGTGCCACGTGCCTGGTGACAATCACAATTCATGGATAGTCCCTCTCATAAAAACATAATGGAACCACACATAAATCATCATCTTCATACTGACCGAATGACCTCAATCACAGAGAGCAATAACATTCCTTTCACAAGAGGCGGGTCTTGGACTCTAGAAGAAAATGACCTGTATTACATGGCCCTTGCAGGACGCCCTTGGAGTTTTTTCAAGTCACTAGAGCCTAAAGAAAACATGAATACATAATAATGCTTCAGATGGTGGCTGTGATGTCGTAAACATTTGGAAAATATATGTCATGCGCAACAGACCGTGACAGCGACGTGGTTGGCACACACAATGGTAACTGATTGCAACCATCAGTGTAAAATTGACCAAAGCATATAGATAGAGCAACCATGCAGGGACACTGTGGGAGTCGGTAATGGACTCAAATAAATAGATTGTTATTGACTTCCATAACGTCCCTGTCATAATGGCAAATTACAAGAAATGGCTCCACATTACGAATAATACCCCCCCCCCCTCCCCCCCCTCCACTTCAGTAATGGCCTCCTATGTCACCCATTCATTAATTTCCCTGTAGGCTGATTTCAGTGCTTAAAGACCAGATTGTTATAGCGTGAAAAGGGCTATAAATTGAAATCAGACCAATGGGCCCTAACAACACACAACCCATGGTATTTCAGGAAAGCCATTTGACAGTGCCGTGACATTTTGATCTTCATGCTGGTGGATAACTAAAGGTATAAGCAGGTAATAGGCAGAGCAGAGTCATTCAATTAATCCCTTTTGCTAGGAGCAGATGGAGGCAAGCTCAGTGCCTCTCCTAATAAGATGGATGCGAGCTTAGTGCCCCTCCTAATAAGCGCCTCCTAATGTATCTTTGCACTCAGCGTAATGAAGGCTGAGATGTTTCTGGCCAATGGGGTAGGGGCCAGGGGAGCCAATGGGGTCGGGGCCAGGGGAGCCAATGGGGTCGGGGCTAAGACAGGAGAAGCGGCCAGGGGAGCCAATGGAGTTCAGTAGGGGCTAAGACCGGAGGAGCAGAAGCAAAATGGAAAGTAGGCCTGCCACTAGGACACGGCAGGGGTCTAACCAGCGAACACACAGTCCATGGAGTCTAGAGGAGAGCGCTGCAGACAGATTAATGAAAGCCCCTTACCTCCACCTAACCTACAAGGGTTATTATGACCCTTAAGTCATTTCTTTCTTCAAAGCAACAAACAAGTCGAAGCAGACGTAACATTAAACGTGTCCTCCATCCCTGAGATGTTATTTTTTTCTCTCTTTCTACTTTCTACTTTCAAAGTCACACTGCCACTGACTGGAAAGCCAATCACGTTCAACCCACCTGATTATTTCTCAGGAGAAGTAAGAAGATTGTAAAATCCACCGCCTTAAATATATAGTCAGCTGACTCTTAATCCGTCACTTGCATTCAGAAGGAGTGGGAGAGGTCATAAGGTCAGAAGTTCATAACTCCATTCCCGGAAAGGGAAAATAACCTTAGATGGAAGCTTTCAGAAGGGAAGAAAAGCAATTCCATATTAGAGTGTTAGGTCTCGACTCTGCTTTGATCTAGGCTACCCTGGTGCGTTTCCTAACACAATAGGCTAGCCTATATATATATAGACAAATACTTTTCCATCTGCAAATGTAGCCTGGCTTCAAATTAAATGCATCCTGTAAACAGCCACTGGAGACTTGAATGGAGACTATTTTCCATCAGCCATCTAGATTCCCTTGATGTTACCAAGGTTACAGCAACCCGGAGCATCTGCTTAAGCAAGCTCCTCCCATCAAAGACTCACCCACGACCTGCCTGCCTCACTAAATCATATGGTACCAAAGAATATCACAAATATGTGCGATGAACATGTATAACCATGAACTATTACATAATTATAGAATATTCATTTAGAGCTCTTCTGGTCTCCCCTTGTGCACCCCTAGTCGCTTTTTCTACTTTTTTGAAATATTTTTAGTGTGTGTGTGAGCACAGCGGTGTCTGTGTTTATTATTATTTCATGAAATTGGGTAAATATCTTAATTTTACATATATGTTCATTGTGTGAAAAGCTTATAACATGAAACACTCTAGAAATAGTAGTTACAGATTTAGTGACTCGTTCACCCCTAGTTACTTTTTCTACTCCCATCCACTTCAACGTTAAAACGCCATTTTTAAGCATTTTTAAATCTGCCCTTATTCGTTCAATTCTCTCTATATCTTGCCATCCTTTGCATATTCCACGAGATAAGGACCTTGTAATTGCCGGGATGTGCTGTTACCGATGTAAAACTCATGGTGGCGTCATTGCTCCACAGATAACTTTGCCACAAGTCAGGGGGAGGTGAATTATGCTGAAGCGGGCTGCTGGTGATTGAAACTCGGCACACAGGTTTTGTGGTGGTGGGGGGGGGGGGGGGCGAGTGGATTTTCAAGACAGAACCAGAGGCGAACCGGACCGCGCAGTCCGCAGCGCGCCACACGCCGAAAAACAAGACCCCCATAGCCGGCACGCGCCAACGAGGAAGTGTACTGCGCGGATCACCTCTGGTTCTTGTTTCACCAGCGAGCCGAGCCGAATATTCCTGCCGGGGCAGCACATCGAAGCGCCCGGAGCATAATGCAGGTCAGTTGACCACTTGGTAAAGTTTCGCCTCAACTCCGTTTCTGGTCGAACTAGTCAGCGAATCTTTAATATTTTTTTTTATTCATATTCAGAGGTAATTCGTCGAGATATTTCTAATTGGTATTTAACAAAAATAAATATTAGAAATATGGTCAAACAACATTTCGAACCGCTGAGCGCTTCGTAACGTTCGCCTCAACGCCGTTTCTGGTCGAACTAGTGAGCGAATCTTTAATATTTTTTTTGATTCGTATTCAGAGGTAATTCGTCGAGATATTTCTAATTGGTATTTATCAAAAATAAATATTAGAAATATGGTCAAAAACAACATGTATCCGTTTCTTTTGAACCGCCCTCGCAGTTGACCACTTGGTAAAGTTTCGCCTCAACTCCGTTTCTGGTCGAACTAGTCAGCGAATCTTTAATATTTTTTTTTATTCGTATTCAGAGGTAATTCGTCGAGATATTTCTAATTGGTATTTATCAAAAATAAATATTAGAAATATGGTCAAAAACAACATGTATCCGTTTCTTTTGAACCGCCCTCGCAGTTGACCACTTGGTAAAGTTTCGCCTCAACTCCGTTTCTGGTCGAACTAGTCAGCGAATCTTTAATATTTTTTTTTATTCGTATTCAGAGGTAATTCGTCGAGATATTTCTAATTGGTATTTATCAAAAATAAATATTAGAAATATGGTCAAAACAAACATGTATCCGTCTTTTTCGATGAAAAAACATTTTTTTTCAATAAAAACTGACGTGGTATCAAACAAACACTAATTTAAGTGGTTAAAATTCGAAAATATGTGTAATTTTTTACAGATATCTTGAGAATAGGCTATGAATGTTAAACATGGGTAAAAAAATGTTTTAAAAATAGTAAACAGTTAAAATTATATGGCTTTAAACATGATGTATCTTTTCCTCTCCCTTAAGCCCAGTGAGCTCCCTCATCGTTAGGACAGCACAAGGGTTAACAATGGTATTGTTGTTATTAGTATGCCTATTATTAGCGCTAGTATGATAAGCAAGATTATTTTATAAACATAAACATGCTGCGTGTGTGCATAAGGCATAAAAAAAAATATTGTTTGGTTCCTGTTGGTTGTTTTATTTTATTTCTTCCCACGGCGCGACTATGGATAGGGAATTTCTTTATTTAATTAAAATGTTCACAACAACATGGATGCATGTACTCTGCCAGCATGTTTAATATCCATAATACTAAAGGTTTGACTAAGATTTGTATTAAACTTTATTGTACAAAAAAAAGCATTTTTTTATATATATATATATATATATATTTTTTTTTACTCGTAAAATAAATTGGGTCGCACATAAATCGGTAGGGTCGGTCGGCAACCGGAACCAAACCATTTTTTCTTTTAGGCCTAATGTGTGTAGGCGTGTCTGAGGCAGGCTAAGTGTCAGAGACAGCCAACACTAAGAGAGTTTAGACAGCCCCGGAGACAGACAGAGAGCAAGACAGAATGAGCTAGACATCCCCTTTAACGGGTCCCTGGATTTCCCCTGTAATACAAGGTCAAGCACGGGACATCCTCACTCATTTGGTCGGGTGTGCGCCAGCCGTTCATTACGAGCATCTAATATGAAGTGGCGGGCGCTCCCGGGAGACTGGCCATCACGTCCGGCCCATCTCCAACCGGGGCTGATCTAACATATTTCATTACATTATACATTTGTCACGCCCTGCCTGCGTATCCGAGGCTACCCCCCTCGGTACTCATGTAGGTTGGGAAGAGAAGGCACAAGACAACAGACAGAGTGCAACAACCTTTAAGGAACACCGCTGTTTCTCTGGTGAACTGACCATTAAACCATTAAAGTAACACAGCGACATTATAGATAATGCACTTACCGTCTTCTCAAGAATATAGATACCCGTTTCCTCTGTGCGTTCACACCTCTCCCATAGTTTAAAGCTAGCTAGCCGCTTCTCACCCGCTTCCATTCATTGTTGCTTGATTGATTGATTGATTGATTGATTGATTGATTGATTGATTGATTGATTGATTGATTGATTGATTGATTGATTGAAAACGTTATTAACAGATTGCAAAAGGGGTACAATACAGTACGGCTCAATACAAACAATTGTTAAGGGGATGTAGACCAGAGAAAGACTTTCGTCTTGTTTACATCAGGGTCCCCCATTTTCAATTTTCAACTAGGCTAACGTGCAGCCGGATAGCTTTCTACTGAACGCACAGAGAGGAAACTAGTGTCTATCTTCTTGTCTGACTCTGGAGAAGACGGTAAGTGAATTCCCCCTAATGTTGGCATGTTCCTTTAATGGCGCTCTCCCTGGCTGCACCACGGGCTGTTTGTTTGTTTGCTGTTGTTAATCTTGTAACGTCCCACTGCTTCATGGACTGTTCTCCCCTGCTCTACCTCTCCCCGTCCCTGTATGTTTGTTCCTTGTATTTCTGTCCCTTAGTGTTCTTTCCCTTTTTTCTCTCTTGCTCTTCATGTTCCCATGTTAGTCTAGTGTTATTCTTCTTGTCTTGTATTAGGTTATCAAAACAAATCAAATCAAATGTATTTGTAAGGCCCGACAACACACGTTAATGTCCCCATGGGCCGGACACATCTTCTTTAAACAAGTCAAGAAGAAACATCACAATAAGTCAAGAAACAAAACAAGAACACCATAAGGTCCAACAAATTTTAAATAAATGCAAAATAAATTACTGCAATGCGAGCACAGACATACCAGACATACCCCACGCGAAGGTAAGGAGAAACTCACTAAAACCTAGCAATAGGAAAAAAATGCACCACAGGCAATGTGGAGGAGAGAAACCTTAGAAGGGCCAATTCAAGGGGGGATCTCCCTTCTTAGATGTCGGTGATCATAGTAGTGTTGCAGACGGACAGTTGGTAAGCATGCACTCATGTGTGTAGTGAAACACAGATTAGTGCATGCAATAGCAACTGGACATTTAGAAAACTTTAAGATAGAGCTGATAGCAACTGAACATTTTGAAAGATTAAAGATAGAGCTGATAGCGGATCTATTTGAGGCACAGGGGCGGCGCAAAGAGGGCCGCGTCCTCCCCGTCTTAATCACGGGACGTTCAACACTCCGGTCATAACTCCGAGACAGCCGGAGACAGGGGGACAGGGGGCGGCGCAGAGAGGGTCGCAACCTCCCCGTCATCATCGCGGGACGTCCTGTTATCTGTTTAGTCTTAGTCTTGTGTCATTAAAACCCTTGGACTTGCTGCTGTCTCCACTGCTATTGGGTCCTATACGTACACCACCATCAGGTGACAAATCTCCCAGTACCTCCCTGTTCTGGATGTAGGGGTTTAACCCTTTCACCGCCACACTACCAAAGGGTTAACACTTTCACTGCGACAATACAGAAGGTTAACCCTTACACTGCCACATGACAAAGGGTTAACCCTTTCACAACCACACTACAGAAGGTTAACCCTTCCACTACCACACTACAGACGGTTAACCGTCTGTAGTGTGGTAGTGAAAGGGTTAACTTTCTGTAGTGTGGTAGTGAAAGCGTTAAGACGCCATGGGCTGAACCGATTAGGATGGAGGGATGAGTAGAAGGAGGATGGCGCTGGGTCTTTCATCACAAATATGGAACATGGAAAAGGCCTGGCTGTCACCCAGCCCCAAGACCTGTTGCTCATGTCCTTATACAGAGAAGTAGGTCTCAGTAGAAAACGCAACATGCTGTTCTATATAGGTTACCTCTTGTGTAATCAACGCTCTGACAGCCAAGATCCTCTGAGATAAATGCTACAATCAACAAGTATCACTTCCGAGTTATTATTTCTAGCGTTAGTAATATTGTACAATGATGTTTGTCTCACCATCCTAATCCAGTTCCCCCTGTCAAACAGGCTCCAGAATAATCCAACAAGTTATCAAACGCTTATCATCAGTATCTGTCATCTGATTACTCTGTTTCTCTCCGTAACCCACCCTATGGTCTACTCATGATTATAAATACACAAGAAAAACAAACATATTTTCTCTGTGTTGTTTATTATTTTAATTTTTTCATGAGAATAGCGCCCCTCTGAGGCAAGATGACTCCGAAATGCAAAAGCCTCTTTTCCACTGTCCGTGGAAATCGGACAGTGCATTCACAAATAACAAATGTTAGTCCCCAAAATCCAATGGGGGAATTCAATTAATTAAATTCAGATGGGGGAAATTCCAAGATGGCGGACTTCATAGGTCCTCATAGCAAAGTTGGATCACACATCTCTGGATGATGATCAGAAGATAAACTAAAAGTTTAAAGTTCTGCCTGATGGTGGCACTAGAGGACAGGTCAATAAGCTCGAGTAGCATCAATAAGGTTCTTCCCCTAGGGGTCATGAATGTGCACAGCAAATGAGAAAAGATTAGAATGAAAGGTATTTAAGATACACTGATTCTAGAATGTAACATTTGGACTGATGGGGAAGCTAGAGAAAAGGTCAGAATCAATAGGGTATATCCCTTAGGGGTCATAGATCAATAGGGTCTATCCTCTAGGGGTCATAAATCAATAGGGTCTATCGTCTAGGGGTCATAAATCAATAGGGTCTATCCTCTAGGGGTCATAAATCAATAGGGTCTATCCTCTAGGGGTCATAAATCAATAGGGTATATCCTCTAGGGGTCATAAATCAATAGGGTCGATCCTCTAGGGGTCATAAATCAATATGGTATATCCTCTATGGGTCATAAATCAATAGGGTCTATCATCTAGGGGTCATAAGTCAATAGGGTCTATCATCTAGGGGTCATAAATCAATAGGGTATATCCCTTAGGGGTCATAAGTCAATAGGGTCTATCCTCTAGGGGTCATAAATCAATATGGTATATACTCTATGGGTCATAAATCAATAGGGTCTATCCTCTAGGGGTCATAGATCAATAGGGTATATCCTCTATGGGTCATAAATCAATAGGGTCTATCATCTAGGGGTCATAAGTCAATAGGGTCTATCCTCTAGGGCAGTGATTCCCAACCTGGGGTCCGCGGACCCCCTGGGGGTCCGCCAGGGGGCGCAGGGGGTCCGCCAGACCACAGATGATTTGAGGTATTTTTTTTTTTTTTTTAGATAAATATTTAATTAGCATATTTTTATCATCAGAAGCATGAATAGTCTCTCCACTACAATAAAAAATAAAGATAAATAAATAAACATCTAGACATGATTTTTGAACGTTAACAGTAGGCTACCGGGTAGCCGCTAAAACGCGAATCAGTTGACTGTATCACTTTCTGTAGCTAGCCTAGCACGCTAGTTAACTTTCTCGGCTCGTCTGCAGTCAGCCGCCAGAGGCGAAAATGTGTGACAAACGAAAAGGAGATGACGGCAGCTCATCTGCAAAAAAAGTTAGGACCTACAGCAATCGCGAAAATTACATCACCATGGGCTTCACTGAGGGACCAGACAAACGACCTGAGTGTGTGATTTGTGGAGAAAAGTTGGCAAACTCGAGCCTGAAGCCCAGCAAGCTGAAGAGACATCAGGCGTCTAAGCACCCAGAAACCGTTGGGAAGGATCCAGACTTTTTTCGGAGGAAAGAACAGTCTCTCAAGGCGAACAAGCCTGTTGATGTTAGAGTAGCGTGGAGCAGGGGTGGCAGTGATTTACAGAAGGCTACCGAAGCCTCCTTTGAGTGTTCGCTTTTAATTGCAAAAGCAAAGAAACCGCACAATATTGGCGAGCAGCTCATCAAACCAGCCTGCATCAAAATGGTTTAGAAACTGTGCGGCCCACAGGTGGCGGATAAACTAAAATCAGTACCACTCTCGAACAATGTAGTGAAAGACAGAATTGATAAGATGTCAAGTGATTGCGAGCAGCAGCTGTCAGAAAAGCTTAGAAAGGGTCCATTTGCCATACAACTTAATGAAACTACAACTGTCGCAGACGAGGCTGTGCTCATCGTTTATGTGCAATATATCGAAAATGAGGATCTGAAGCAGGACATTCTCATGTCAGTCAACCTTACTACCACCACTCGAGGTGAGGATATTTTTACTGCAGTGGATTCTTACTTCATTCAACATAAATGCAAACCGTTCACCATTAGGGCCTGATTTGAGAGGATGAATACAGGATTTGAATATTGGCCAAAATTTTGAAATACATATGGTGCAAGATTAGATTTGTTGATTGAAGGCACAAGTCAAAGAAGCATAGTGGGTCTAATTATGATGCATATGCCTGTGTATAAGCAGTTTGTTATTAAAATGAAAAAAAAGGTATTAAACCCAGCTACGACAGATTCTCTCTGCTACTGATTGGAATTTCCTGTCTCATATTTAGTTTAATTTGTTGCATTGATTTGTTCCATAAATGCAAACCGTTCACCATTAGGGACTGATTTGAGAGGATGAATACAGGATTTGAATATTGGCCAAACATTTTGAAATGCATATGGTGCAAGATGAGATTTGTTGATTGAAGGCACAAGTTAAAGAAGCATGGTGGGTCTAATTGTGATGCATATGCCTGTGTATAAGCAGTTTGTTATTAAAATGACAAAAAAGGGTATTAAACCCAGCTAGGACAGATTCTCTCTGCTACTGATTGGAATTTCCTGTCTCATATTTAGTTTAATTTGTTGCATTGATTTGTTCCATAAATGCAAACCGTTCACCATTAGGGCCTGATTTGAGAGGATGAATACAGCATTTGAATATTGGCCAAACATTTTGAAATGCATATGGTGCAAGATGAGATTTGTTGATTGAAGGCACAAGTCAAAGAAGCATAGTGGGTCTAATTGTGATGCATATGCCTGTGTATAAGCAGTTTGTTATTAAAATGAAAAAAAAAAAATATTTGATGGTATCTTATTAGGAGGGGGTCCGCGAATTTCATCAGAGATGTTTGGGGGTCCCTGGGGGGAAAAAGGTTGGGAACCACTGCTCTAGGGGTCATAAATCAATAGGGTCTTCCCTTAGGGGTCAAAAATCTATAGGATATATCCTCTAGGAGTCATAAATCAATAGGGTATATCCTGTAGGGGTCATAAGTCAATAGGGTATATCCTGTAGGGGTCATAAGTCAATAGGGTATATCCTGTAGGGGTCATAAGTCAATAGGGTATATCCTGTAGGGGTCATACGTCAATAGGGTATATCCTGTAGGGGTCATAAGTCAATAGGGTATATCCTGTAGGGGTCATAAGTCAATAGGGTATATCCTCTAGGGGTCATAAGTCAATAGGGTATATCCTCTAGGGCAGTGGTTCCCAACCTTTTTCCCCCCAGGGACCCCCAAACATCTCTGATGAAATTCGCGGACCCCCTCCTAATAAGATACCATAAAATACTTTTTTTTTTTTCATTTTAATAACAAACTGCTTATACACAGGCATATGCATCACAATTAGACCCACTATGCTTCTTTGACTTGTGCCTTCAATCAACAAATCTCATCTTGCACCATATGCATTTCAAAATGTTTGGCCAATATTCAAATGCTGTATTCATCCTCTCAAATCAGGCCCTAATGGTGAACGGTTTGCATTTATGGAACAAATCAATGCAACAAATTAAACTAAATATGAGACAGGAAATTCCAATCAGTAGCAGAGAGAATCTGTCCTAGCTGGGTTTAATACCTTTTTTTTGTCATTTTAATAACAAACTGCTTATACACAGGCATATGCATCACAATTAGACCCACTATGCTTCTTTAACTTGTGCCTTCAATCAACAAATCTCATCTTGCACCATATGCATTTCAAAATGTTTGGCCAATATTCAAATCCTGTATTCATCCTCTCAAATCAGTCCCTAATGGTGAACGGTTTGCATTTATGGAACAAATCAATGCAACAAATTAAACTAAATATGAGACAGGAAATTCCAATCAGTAGCAGAGAGAATCTGTCCTAGCTGGGTTTAATACCTTTTTTTTGTCATTTTAATAACAAACTGCTTATACACAGGCATATGCATCATAATTAGACCCACTATGCTTCTTTGACTTGTGCCTTCAATCAACAAATCTAATCTTGCACCTTATGTATTTCAAAATTTTGGCCAATATTCAAATCCTGTATTCATCCTCTCAAATCAGGCCCTAATGGTGAACGGTTTGCATTTATGTTGAATGAAGTAAGAATCCACTGCAGTAAAAATATCCTCACCTCGAGAAAGTTAACTAGCGTGCTAGGCTAGCTACAGAAAGTGATACAGTCAACTGATTCGCGTTTTAGCGGCTACCCGGTAGCCTACTGTTAACATTCAAAAATCATGTCTAGATGTTTATTTATTTATCTTTATTTTTTTATTGTAGTGGAGAGACTATTCATGCTTCTGATGATAAAAAAAAAAAAAAAAAAAAAAAAAAGACCTCAAATCATCTGTGGTCTGGCGGACCCCCTGCGCCCCCTGGCGGACCCCCAGGGGTCCGCGGACCCCAGGTTGGGAATCACTGCTCTAGGGGTCATAAGTCAATAGGGTATATCCTCTAGGGCAGGGGTGGCCAACCCGCGGCTCGCGAGCCGCATGCGGCTCTTTGCCCGTCAATGTGCGGCTCTTCCATCCATCAATTTTTTTTTATTTTTATTAATTTTTTTTTTTTTTTTTTTTATGTCACTCATTCCATAAGGACGTAGAATAAACATTGATTTTTTTTTTAAATGGTCCATTTGCATGTTCTTGGTATCTGAATCTAGGGACATATATGGATCAGTGTCAGAAATAGTGTGTCTGTTACTAGGCTTGAGTAAATTGTAATGAACCAAAGGAGAATATCAATTCTATTTAAAAAAAAAATTATCTTTGACTGTGAATAACACCATGCTAAAATTGACCAGACCTGAAAAATCTAAGCAAATGAATAAAGGGAAGATGATTAAACAGAAGGTTTTGTAGATACAGTACTGAATTCTGCCATCTTTTTTATAATGTAAATTTCTCCAAAATTTTTCATCATATTGCAACACCGTTTTTTGCAAGACGTTCACAGAAAGGTAGAGAAACTAACTGTGTTCTGTTTTATGGCAATAACGTTCAGGTTTGTGGGAGATAATCCCAAAAAATAAGAGAAATAAAAAAGTTAATCCAGAAGTCAGATGATTGACAGGGGCTGGTGTGCCCTGAGTCTCTTCCTTCAAAAGACTACACTCACTTTTGGATGTGCCACTTCCTCCTGTCAATCAATATGCACCGGTTTCCGACTCAATGCCCTGAGATTTCTATAATCTTATATTTCACTAATAACAGTTAAAATAATTGGTAAACAAACGTAATGCTGAAAATATACACTTTTACTGTATATCTTGGGTTTAAGAGGTTAACCCTGTGAGGCCCAAATTAAAAAGACATTAGCAACTTCAGAGGCCAGAGGGTGGGACATATAAACACATTTACAATCAAATAGCATTGTGAGGCTGAACAACAGGACCAATTGACTATACATGTGCTTAACACTTTCAGCGCCACGCCTGGTTTTCCGTTTTACCGCTTGAATGCCACCATCGGCGCCAATGTTAACGTTAATATCGCCTAATCTATGTTTTAAATTATGGCTATGTGTCTAATCTGCCCATCGCATTATCAAAGACTATTTTCCAGTCAGTGCTGTGAAGGCAGATTGTTTTTTTATCGCGTCGTTGCCGTTTCAGAGCAGTTAGAAAAGCCCCCGTTTTGATATAAAAAACAGCTCATTCTGGAGCATTCTATGAAAATCGTCTTTTAGTGGAATATTCCACAACGTTGATATTCGTCGGCCTTTTTATGAATCGTTTTCAAATAAACGCTAGATGATCAATATTATACGTGCACGCACGCACATTACGGCCGCGCACTGATAATCGCTCCGTTGATTTCCTCACGGACTTTTACAGTGAAACCGAAAGAAGACATTTCACAAAACAGCTTATAACTTCATCAAACTTACTCTGATTATCCTACCACTGATAACATAGAGTCCTTACCTGACATCAGATGGTATCCAACTGGTATATTCCAATTCCTGATCACCATTCGAAAAAATCGATACGTGTATGGATCCAACGCGATACAGTAGAACTCCATGATCCGCGGGGATCTGAGGCTCCAGAATGAACTCTAGTAACCCCGGCTGGATCAGTGAACTGGAAAATGTGGAGTACCGGATTTTTTTCCCCATTCATTTTCATTGAGTCGATTCCAAAATCACTTATGTCATCTGGGAGACGACAGGGGGCGCTTTTTTCCACAGTGATCGTCGGCGCCCCTCGGGTAGGCTCGGGTAATGCAATAATTTTTCAGATCGAAAAAAAATAATAAAATCCGAGAAATCTCGTGAGTGGCTAGCAACCACCTATAAAAAAACACGAGAAATCTCGTGAGTGGCACTGAAAGAGTTAAAGGGGAACTATCTTATAAATGGCCTTTTTCAGTGTTTACCATTGTTTCTTAGCTATGTGGACTTATATTAATAGGATCTATGTCTCTAATTCTCATATTGGCGCATTCTTCCAATTCTCCTCTCACAATATTCACCCTCACTGAACTGAGTCATCTGAAAATGTGCATATCTGTGATGTCAGAGATTTCTCAGCTGCATAATAATGTGGCAGTTGATGCGGCAGTTGGCACCAGGCCACACAGTGGTTGGAGCCCAGCCTCAAAACGGCTTAAGATCTTGAGGTCGAAAAAAATTCGGTTTTTGAGTGCTTGATTAGAAATACAAAACAATGCATTTTTATTTTTTTGAAAAAAACCTAGGTGTTCCATAGACTCACAGGAATTGTGTAAAAGTGCCCAAATAGTGAAAGAAATAGTAAAATAGTTCCCCTTAAATTTTTTTTAAATGGCTAGAAGTGATTTTGTAATTTTGCAACCGTGGGTCTCACAGGGTACTTTTAACCCTGTGAGGCCCAAATAAAAAAGACATTAGCAACTTCAGAGGCCAGAGGGTGAGACCTAAACACATGAAGGGTGCCGTGACTGAAAAAAAGGTTGAGAAACGCTGGATATGGTGTGGCTCTTTGCAGTGGCGTTGCGTGGGTAAAATAACAGGGGAAGCCAAAAAAAATTTATTAGAAAAAAAATTATTAAATATTTGTATTAATTTTTTATTTTTTTTTTTAAGTCAAGCAGTCACCATGTACACTACAGTATGGCTCGGCGGCCAGTCAAACTTTCTTTTTATTTATTTAACAGATTGCAGAATGGGTACAATACAGTACGGCTCAATACACACAATTGTATAAGGGGATGCAGACCAGAGAAAGACGTTTGTCTTGTTTACATCAGGGTCATTAATACTGCTGGAGCATTGGTTCATTTTTGGTCCGATCTTTCCTTGCACGATTTTGCGCGCCGCGTGGGAGCAAATTCGAGACACATATTCGGTTGCAAAAAGGTGTCCCACGGTCTCCTCTATGGCCGTGAATATTTTCACGCGGATCGGAATCACGGCGTGCCCGTGGGACACTTTTCCGTTTCGGCGAGTTTATTCCACGCTTTCTGTTTTCCTTTTCTAAACATTTTAGGGGCTACATGTGAATGAGTAAAAGTTGCGGGACGCCCAGATGTTTCCACGATAGAAAGCTCGCGTGGGCCCCCCTCGTGGAAGGAAGCCATAATCACCATGATACCAAAGGAAGGGAAGGATAGGGAATTATGTAGTAGTTTCAGACCTGTGTCCATACTCAACGTAGATTACAAGATGTATACATCGATAATATCAAAAAGATTTGAGACGTTTATGCCAGACATTATAGATGAAGATCAAACTGGATTTATTAAAGGGAGACAGACACAGGACAACGTGAGAAAGACATTACACATAGTAGAGGAGATACAAAAACAAGGGGGTAGCGCGGTACTGATTAGCCTAGATGCAGAAAAAGCGTTCGACAGTGTGAGCTGGACATTTTTATATAAAACATTGATGAGGTTCGGACTGAACGGGAGGGCGATGAAGATGATCAAGGCGCTATATCAAGAGCCGACAGCGAGGGTTAAGGTGAATGGCAGCTTGACGGATAGAATCAGATTAGAGAGGGCTACCAGACAGGGATGTTGTCTCTCACCGACGCTCTTCGCCGTTTTCATAGAACCACTGGCACAACTGATCAGGCAGACCGAGGACATCAAGGGAGTAAGGATAAAGGGAACGGAATATAAACTAGGCTTATTTGCAGACGACGTGATAGTATACATGAGGCAACCAGAAAAGAGCTTCCCGGCACTGATGGATCTACTGAAGGAATATGGTCACTACTCAGGATACAAACTAAACGTGACAAAGACACAGACCTTAGCATGGAACTACTCTCCAACGACGGAAATTAGAGAACAGTACGGGATAAGATGGGACATGGACAAGATTAAATACTTAGGGGTGAACATCACGAGAGGGTTGGAGAAACTGTTTGAGGCGAATTATACACAGATAAATCAGAACATCAAGAGAGACCTAGAGAGATGGACAGTAATGCCCTTGGACTTCAATTCAAGAATAGAGGTCATTAAAATGAACATACTATCAAGGCTACTGTACCTATTCCAGTCACTACCGATACAAATACCACAGAATCAATTCAGGGAGTGGGACAGACTGATATCGAGGTTCATATGGGCGGGGAGAAGACCACGGGTCAGATATAAAACACTACAACTACCAAAGGAAGAGGGAGGGATGGCAGTACCCAGTCTACAAGATTATTACTATGCAGCACAACTGAGAGCAGTGACGTGCTGGTGTAACGACAGATATGAGGCAAGATGGAAAGACATTGAAAAAGAAGGGGAGGGATACAAGGTACAAGCTCTGGTGGGAGATAGGGAACTATTTAAAGAAAAAGAGGGACTATTAGATCCAATCACCAAATGCACCGTCCTTGACCATATGGAACAGAGTAGTAAAAACACACAAATTGGAGAAGCAGTCAGGGGTCCTGAGATGGGTAGCACATGACAAGAGATTCAAACCAGGGAGGTTAGACCATGGATTCAGAAGGTGGGAGAGGGGGGGGCAACAGCAATATGCAAAATGATAGAGAAGGGAGAAATGCAGACACTACAAAAATTAAAGGAGAAATTTGGACTAGAAAACAGGGACCACTTCAGATATCTACAGGTTAGAGACTACTACAACAAAGAAATAAGGGGGGCCAAAGACGAGGAACAGAATGGAATAATAAAGATGATAGTATGGGCATACGAAGGGGGGCAAGGAAGAGTAATATCAGCAATATACCGGGCTATAATGACCAGCAAGGGACACACGACCGATTACATAAGGGAGAAATGGGAGAGAGAGCTAGAGATAGAAATAACAGGGAAGGAATGGGGGAACATATGCGAGGTACAACATTCAACAACAGGATCGAGAATATGGAAAGAATTTGGATGGAAAAACATAATCAGATTCTTTATAACCCCAGAGCTGAAGGGAAAATATGCACCAACACAAAAAGCATGCTGGAGGATGTGTGGGAAGGAGGGGGCAAATCACACGCACATATTCTGGGGATGTCAGAAGCTGAAGGGGTATTGGGAGGAGATAGGGGAAGCAATGATCAGAATATTAGGATACGGGATACCACAAACAGGACTGGTGCTTTACTTAGGAGACCTGACACACGAGGGAATACAAGGGGGGGACAAATATTTAATAAAGATCATGTTGATAGCGGCCAGAAAAGCAATAACGAGACTGTGGTATAAGGAAGACCCACCGACAATAGCAAAATGGGTAGGAATAGTGGAAGAAATACAGGATATGGAAAGGATAACACACATGCTGAGGTTACAGGAAGAGACATTTGGGGAAAGATGGGGAAAGTGGGAGGATTATAAAAGGAACGAGAACGACATCACAGAGGAAGAACCAAATGCAACACAAGAGAGCGAAGGGTAAAGGAGGAAAGATGTTCAAGCAGGGTCTATGAACCCATGTCACACACCTGTACTTTAGCTAATATTATCTATTTTGTTTTTGGGATATTACAAGTGCTGAATGCTTTTATACCTTATTATTTATGTCTGTTTAACGGTGTGATATTAAATATTCAGGGATGATGTGGTTTGTGTATGGGTGAAACAAAAGGCAAAGTGAAAGTTAATAAACAAGAGAAAAAAAAGAAAGGACGAAGGAGAAGGGAAGAAAGAAACTCAAGGAGGGTCTCTGGACCCAGATCACACATACAAACCGTAGTCAGCATTTATTGTCTTTGAGTAGGAATTACCTGTTTATGCCTGTTTAAGGGAGATACACAATCAGCCTTTGTATCAAATACCTATAAAACAACAGTAGGGGAACCAGACAACTAACCATGTGATACCCATGTAAATATTTATGTGCACTGTTTTTTCTTTTTGTTTTTATTGTGATGCTAGTCTCTTCTTTTTTTATTATTTATTTTTTGTAAGTGCTGTCTGTCTAAATAAATGTTAATAAAAAATTTAAGTTTAAAAAAAAAAAAAAAAAAGCTCGCGTGGATCCCATAATAGGCTCACTTAATACAGCCTTTTTAAAATCACGCGACATTTTCAGGGTCGCGAGCCGACCTTTTCCCCTCGTTTTCGATGATGGAAGTAATTTAGGAAAAGCTTCGGCACGCCGAGAGGTCCCCGTGGATTTAATCTCGCGAGGATCGGGGCAATATTCGGCCCGTGGGAACAGTTACGGGTTAATACAATGTTCAGAGTGCAGAGGGGAAAATATGCTGAGTGTTTTCCTCTCAGCCCCGTTTTAAACTTTTAGGGTGTGGCAGTCAGCTCGAATCTGATTGGCTAGGATCGGATTTGGACTCTATAATGCTGGAAGCCTGGAGAAAGAGACCTACCCCCTGCCTCTCTCCTATACTAGTCTGACAGTGTGTTAGAGGGAGTGAGAAGGAGAAGAGGGAGACATTTAAAAAAAAAAAATGGACATCACATAGAAAATAGATGAAAAAGAATGTAAACTATATTAAAAAAAAATTATATATATATATATTTTTTTTCATATTTCATATTTGATATTAATTCATATTTTAATATTAGGGAGGCATGGCTTCCGTTGGCTTCCATAAGGATTCGCCACTGGCTCTTTGTGATACCACAGTGATTTTTGTGGCTCTTAGTCTCTGACTGGTTGGCCACCCCTGCTCTAGGGGTCATAAGTCAATGGGGTATATCTAGGGGTCATAAATCAATAGGGTATATCCTCTAGGGGCCATACATGTGCACTGCAAATTTGCAAATATTAGAATAAAAGCTATTGAAGTTATCACAATAAAAAATTGTTTGGACTGGCATTGGTCCAAGATGTTCCCTAGCAACATAATTCTGGTGAAACCTTCCATACGTACATTACATTGTGATTATGTTTATATTTGTTTACTGTATCATCCTTTACATTTTATTCAAATTAATAAAAAAAAAAAAAAACACTTCACTGCTCTCTCTATATATATAAAGGAGCTGATCAGAATATGCATGGTGTTCTTCACTGCTCTCTCTATATATAAAGGAGCTGATCAGAATATTCATGGTGTTCTTCACTGCTCTCTCTATATATAAAGGAGCTGATCAGAATATTCATAGTGTTCTTCACTGCTCTCTCTCTATATATAAAGGAGCTGCTCAGAATATTCATGGTGTTCTTCACTGCTCTCTTTCTATATAAAGGAGCTGATCAGAATATTCATGGTGTTCTTCACTGCTCTCTCTCTATATATAAAGGAGCTGCTCAGAATATTCATGGTGTTCTTCACTGCTCTCTTTCTATATAAAGGAGCTGATCAGAATATTCATGGTGTTCTTCACTGCTCTCTCTCTATATAAAGGAGCTGATCAGAATATTCATGGTGTTCTTCACTGCTCTCTCTCTATATAAAGGAGCTGATCAGAATATTCACGGTGTTCTTCACAGCTGAAAGTAGTTTTAAATACCAGTGGAGTGGGAACAGGAAGACATACAGGAAGCGCACAGAACATTTGGAATTACCATCAAGCAGTGTCTGACTGTTTCACTTGTTGGCCACCAAGTGATTCGTGTACACTATACATTCTAATCATTTCAGTGTTAAGCACTGACCTGTTGCTTTCCCTCCGCCTCTGAGCAGTTTAGGATGGACGGAGAAGAACAGGAAACAACAGATTAGCATGTACGTTACACGAGGACGATTTGAGGCCAAGCTCTAAAGCACATTTGCTTGAGAAATCATCCATAGACACACTGGTAATATAGTCCAATGGACCAAAAGGCTGAGGCTCATGTTGAATTTGGAATGTCCAATTCGGATGATCTTGCAGTAAATTGCACATGATGCGATTACAGAGAAATAATTAATTCTACAGCAACTTCAATTTGCTTCAAGCTAGAATCTCCTACGGAGTACAACCACTAATGCCGGTACTTCAAAATATAGCAACTTCTCTATATTCCATAAGATTGCCCAATGAGCAGTTTTGCACCACTCTACTTGCTAATCACGGTTAATAAGACAAAATGTTAGGATTCTAGGAAACTCAAGTCCCAAGTCCAAACCTCACAGTGCGAGTTAAACACTCTTCTTGTCACAATTAAAACGAGGTAATTGGGGTCTCATCACTTGTCATAGAGTTTAATTGTTTTCAGATCCTCTTCCTGAATACTGAACAGCACATCTGGGGGAGGGTTGATAGCTGAGGGGTGACCAGTATGTTTGTAGTAGTCGAGATGGTCAAAAATGGCAGGATATAGAGTTTAAACTGAACTCAAGTGGTTTTTGAGGGTGCTCAATTGTTATAATATTTTTTTTTATTACCACCAAAAGTGCTGAACCAGACACCTGGCTCTGAAATGCTGCAGTCGCTGCAGGAACACAGCGCTGGAAGCTGAGAGCGTGAGAGCATAGCGATTGGAAATGTTAGTCGCGATGGAATGCAGCTAGTTTAGTGTTATCTAAAAGATAAAAACAACGCTTTGTGTTTGTGCCATTTCCAAATTGTGCCAACACCATGTTGCCTCCTTTGCATAGCTTTCTATTGATACCGACATGCCGTTCCATGAGTGGAGAGACCTGCTGCAGACGGAGTGGAGGTAATGTAATTATTACAAATGGTAACTTGACTGTTTTGACTGACGATACGCATTAAGCATCGGGTATATTGCTGTGCATTGTTATGTTCACAGAGCGGGACATAATAAAATCTGTATAGCGTCAGTGTGTGTGTGACTCAATATCTCGTTATTGCTGCTGCCGTGCGCTTTAAGCTGCATTCTAAGGCTTCCGGTATGAGAGCGGAAGAGTAGCACGCATGCGGTGAGGCTCCTGGTCAAAAGAGCGAAAAACTGAGAAATAAGGACCCGAAAAGTGACGAAAAGTGATTTAAAATGAAGATGCAAACGAGAAGGAAGGAGGAGAAAACAAATATGAAGGAAAGAGAAATGGAGAACTCACAGGAAGAGGAGAGTTCGATGGAGCAAAAACCCCGAGGCGAGACCGAGAAGGAGAAGGCGGAGGAAGGGGGAGTCTCGGCTGAGACAGACAAGGAAATGCCAGGATGGGCCGTGCTCATGCAGGCCGGGATATTGGCGACCATGAAATTGAACTCAGACACGATGCAGGCGAACATGAAACTGAACTCGGACACGATAAGAAATTATATTGGGAAGTTACGGGAGGAATTGAGGAAGGAACAGGAGGACTTCAGAGGTGAAATGAATACAGAAATCAAAAGGGTGGATGAGAAGATGGCGGAACAGGACAGTAACGTGACAGAGGTACAGACTAGAACGGCGCGGATGGAGGAATGGAGCACAGAGATACACGAGGTGTTAACGTGTGCGATTCAAAAGCAAGAACAGATGGAGACAAAGATATCGGACATGGAGGGGAGGTCATGGAGAAATAACATCAGAATATGGGGATTGAAAGAAGGAGTCGAAGGGGAATCGGTGATCCAATATGTGGAAGAGCTTATCAAGGAACAACTGAAGGAGACGGGACTGGAAAAAATGGAGATACAGAGGGCCCACAGGGCGTTGGCTCCGAGACCGAAACCGGACAGACCTCCGAGGGCGGTGATTATTAACTTTCTGAGGTTTGAGATTAAGGAGTTGATACTCAGAACCGCGTGGACCAAAAAGATAGAAATCGAGGGGAAAAGACTGTCGTTTGATCAAGATTACTCGACAGCGGTGGCAATAACACGCAGGTCCTACGCGGGACTGAAGAGAATTCTGAAAGAAAACGGAATGAAATTCCAGTCACCCATGACCTCGCTAAGGATTCACTGGAAGGAAGGGACGGTGACATACGTGACGGCGCGGGAGGCGGCAAAGGAAATGAGGCGACGGGGGATGCAGATGGCGGAGGACGGAGAGGGAAGGAGACAGGAGGACCAGACGCGGAGCCTGCAGCAGAGATTGGAGGGGGCACACAGATGGACCAGAGTGGGAGATCGAGGCCCGGGAGAGGAGGGAGGAGAGAGGAGAAGGCCGAGGTGAGACGGGACAGACTGAAGGCGGAGACGGACAAGGAGGCCAGAGACGGAGAAGGAGGGGAGAGGAGGCGGGAGGAAACGAACGGATGAGTACACGCACAAGAGATTGAAAAACTATCCAAATAGAGACAAAATATAGAAACTGAAATAACATATACATAAACACACATTCCCAGGTAGAGGCAGGATATAGGAACGAACATAACGTATACATGAACACATAATACACAGGCCGACGGAGGGAATAAATGGAAATATAATTAGGTATGATAGACGGAACACAGAACATATTGAAACAAGTACATAGACACACGCTGAGAGTAACACAGTTGGAAGGGATTAAGGGGATAAATGGACATCACATAGAAAATAGAGAGGAGGAAAATAAAATGAAAAGGGGTACACAGAAGACACCACACACGGGTTTGGGAGGAAAGAGGGACATTGGAACATATGAGCCGCATTGAGGGGGACCTAGGAAATGGGGGTCTCTCAGAATGAAGGACAGAGCGCTTTTGACCAGGAGCACGACAGCAGTAAAAACAGTAAGAATGCTGGACAAATATGACGAGCGGTTGGGGGCAAAGGTTTCAAACCCCCAAGCCGTCAGGAGGAGGCCTCTCAGTAGGAGAGCAATTACTCCTCACCCACCAGCAGGGGACAGGGGGGGACACAGGGACCCCCCGAACGCCTTGGGAGCACTTTATGTAAAGTTTATGTTTTTTATTTATGTTAATCATTATATGTATTCGGTGAAGAGAGCGGAGGCTACAACCGGAGGGGGGAATGAATGTGACATGGGGGGGACTGACAGACGAAAGAAGAAGAAAGATGACAATGGTTAAAGGTATAAAAATGATGTCGTTAAACGTTAATGGAATGAATAGTGCGATAAAGAGGGGCAAAGTGATGTTGAAATGTAAAAAAAGTGAGATGGAAGTGGTTTTTCTGCAGGAGACACATTTGGTAGCACAGGAGCATGAGAAACTGAAGAGATTTGGATATGAAAATGCATACTATAGTTCCTTTAAACGGAATCTGAGGAGAGGAGTAATCACGTTAATCAAAAACACAGTCAAATTTGAATTGATCAAGGAAGTAAGAGACAAGGAGGGAAGGTTTGTTCTGGTGAAGGGGAAAATGGAGGGCCAAATGGTTACGTTAGTGAATGTTTATGCACCCCCAGAGAGTGAGAGGGATTTATATGAGACAATTTTTGATATGATAGTGATGGAACTAGAAGGGATATTGGTATGCACGGGAGATTTTAATGTAGTACTGAATCACGACCTAGACACCACGAGTACTAGAAAAGGACGGGCACAGGGGAGCTCCAGTAGCTCACCACGTACCGCAAGTGCTATTTCAGCGCCGTGGACAACCGCGCTCGCGCGGATCTGGGGCTGAGCGCGTTCGAATCCCGGACGGCAGCCGTGCCTTTCCCAGAGTGTCTTTCCCCCCATCTGAACCCTTTCAGCCTGCTTCTGTCGGTCGAACTTGACCAAGTATGAATGCGAAGAAAAAGCGATAAACGCTAAAAAGAACCAGCTGACTGGTCAAAGTTTTAAAAAAGAAAAGGACGGGCACCAATCAGTAGATATATGAATATTCAGATGACGGAAATGGGAATTACAGATGTTTGGAGGAGGATGCACGCCATGGACAGGGAATACACACATTACTCACACCCGCATGTGACATATGCGAGAATAGACTACTTTTTGATGACGACGGGGGACAGTTACAGGGTACAGGAGAGCAGAATAGGAGTAGCGGACATATCGGATCACAGTGCCATATATCTGACAGTAGATCTAGAAGGGAGACGGAGGAACACGATCTGGAGACTAAATGTAGGAATATTAAATAACAAGGGGGTGGTGAGTCAGATCAAGGAGGAGATAGCCAGATATAAGGAAGAAAATGACAACGGGGCGGTAGATCCGAACATTCTATGGGACACACTGAAGGTGGTGATAAGGGGGAAATTGATGGAGAAGACAGCAATGCTGAAGAAGGCCAGAACGGAGACATATCACAATCTGATAGGGAAGCTGAAGAAGCTAGAGGGGAGACACCAGATATCAAAAGAACAGGAAACGCTCGGAGAAATCAAAGAAGTAAAGGCCAGGATAAATAGGGAATTATTGACGGAAATAGAAAAGAAAGCGAGGTTCATGAAACAAACGTACTATGAAGGGGGACCAAAAGCGACCAGACTGTTGGCTAGGAGAATTAGGACGCAGTACTGGAGGTGTGATTGATTGATTGATTGAAAACTTTATTAACAGATTGCAGAATGGGTACAATACAGTACAGCTCAATACACACAATTGTTAAGGGGATGCAGACCAGAGAAAGACTTTCGTCTTGTTTACATCAGGGTCCCCCATTTCAATTAATCAGGAAAGTGTACAGTAGGAAAGTGTACAGTATTTCAATAGGCAACCCTGAAAGGATTATTTTTCTAGAAGAGCAACACAGCCAAAACAGACAGTGGAGCTGTTTGCAGATAGCAAGCATTTTGACTTATTGCGTGGTGGCGATGTCTCGCAGATAATACAACTACAAGTATGATTATATAATATATATTTTATTTTAAAAAAAATTGTATATATAAAATATATATTGGCGGGTAAGAAATATGCTTGGCGGGTAGACTCTTCCCATCTACCCGCCACTGGCCGGTGAGTCAAAAAGTTTATTTCGCTCCCTGAGTACGGGATAAGATGGGACATGGACAAGATTAAATACTTAGGGGTGAACATCACGAGAGGGGTGGAGAAACTGTTTGAGGCGAATTATACACAGATAAATCAGAACATCAAGAGAGACTTAGAGAGATGGACAGTAATGCCCTTGGACTTCAATTCAAGAATAGAGGTCATTAAAATGAACATACTATCAAGGTTACTGTACCTATTCCAGTCACTACCGATACAAATACCACAGAATCAATTCAGGGAGTGGGACAGACTGATATCGAGGTTCATATGGGCGGGGAGAAGACCACGGGTCAGATATAAAACACTACAACTACCAAAGGAAGAGGGAGGGATGGCAGTACCCAGCCTACAAAATTATTACTATGCAGCACAACTGAGAGCAGTGACGTGCTGGTGTAACGACAGATATGAGGCAAGATGGAAAGACATTGAAAAAGAAGGGGAGGGATACAAGGTACAAGCTCTGGTGGGAGATAGGGAACTATTTAAAGAAAAAGAGGGACTATTAGATCCAATCACCAAATGCACCGTCCTTGACCATATGGAACAGAGTAGTAAAAACACACAAATTGGAGAAGCAGTCAGGGGTCCTGAGATGGGTAGCACATGACAAGAGATTCAAACCAGGGAGGTTAGACCATGGATTCAGAAGGTGGGAGAGGGGGGGGGGGGGCAACAGCGATATGCAAAATGATAGAGAAGGGGGAAATGCAGACACTACAAAAATTAAAGGAGAAATTTGGACTAGAAAACAGGGACCACTTCAGATATCTACAGGTTAGAGACTACTACAACAAAGAAATAAGGGGGGCCAAAGACGAAGAACAGAATGGAATAATAAAGATGATAGTATGGGCATACGAAGGGGGGCAAGAAAGAGTAATATCAGCAATATACCGGACTATAATGAACAGCAAGGGACACACGACCAATTACATAAGGGAGAAATGGGAGAGAGAGCTAGAGATAGAAATAACAGGGAAGGAATGGGGGAACATATGCGAGGTGCAACATTCAACAACAGGATCGAGGATATGGAAAGAGTTTGGATGGAAAAACATAATCAGATTCTTTATAACCCCAGAACTGAAGGGAAAATATGCACCAACACAAAGAGCTTGCTGGAGGATGTGTGGGAAGTTTAAGTTTAAGTTTAAGTTTATTTGGATCCCCATTAGCCACAGCAGTGCTGGGGCTATTCTTCCTGGGGTCCATAACACATAAAATACAGTTACAGACTTATACACTCACAACATTTACATGTCATACAGACAATTAAAAACAACAATAAAAACCCTTATACACTCATAACATTTACATGTCATACAGACAATTAAAACAACAATAAAAACCCTTATACACTCACAACATTTACATGTCATACAGACAATTAAAACAACATTAAAAACCCTAATCAAATTCATAATACAATATAAAAATATATACTCCTTATGAATGAATTCATAATACAATACAATAATACCTACTCATAATTAATTCATAATACAATACAGCATAATATACTATTTAGCTTTTACATACATTATCTATGTTCATATCAGCCAATTATACAATATTTTAATAATATATCCCTATCAGACACATGCCTTTTCATCCATATATACCTATCTCTTTATCAGACACATACATTTTCATTTACGTACACACTATCTATTAGGGAATGTCAATTTCTTTGGTTGAAAATGTTGTTTTACCACGATTTTGAAACGACATTTACTATTCTCCTGCTTAACATGTCTGGGAAGAGAGTTCCATTCCTGCATACCACGGAACATGACAGTTCGCTTCATGAAGGAGGGGGCAAATCACACGCACATATTCTGGGGATGTCAGAAGCTGAAGGGGTATTGGGAGGAGATAGGGGAGGCAATGATCAGAATATTAGGATACGGATTACCACAAACAGGACTGGTGCTTTACCTAGGAGACCTGACACACGAGGGAATACAAGGGGGGGACAAATATTTAATAAAGATAATGTTGATAGCGGCCAGAAAAGCAATAACGAGACTGTGGTACAAGGAAGACCCACCGACAATAGCACAATGGGTAGGAATAGTGGAAGATATACAGGATATGGAGAGGATAACACACATGCTGAGGTTACAGGAAGAGAAATTTGGGGAAAGATGGGGAAAGTGGGAGGACTATAAGGGGAACGAAAATGACATCACAGAGGAAGAAACAAATGCAACACAAGAGGGAGAAGGGTAAAGGAGGAAAGAGGTTCAAGGAGGGTCTCTGAACCCATGTCGCACATTTTTGCTTTAGTTAGTATTTTCTATCTCTATCATTTGGGTAGGACAATTGTTTTATGTTTTTTCAATTTATTATTTATGTCTGTGGAACTTTTGCTTAAGTCGGTATTTTTTATTTCTGTTTTTGGATATTAAAATCTTTTCTTTATTGTTTATATATGTTTAACGGTGTTGTACATTATGTCTATGTATTATGTACCTGGAAGACCGACTGAGATGATAATAATATTCAAAGATGATGTTGTTTGTATGCTTGTAATCCAAAAATGCAAATAAAAATTGAGTTAAAAAAAAAAAAAAGCTGCATTCAAAAAATAGATTTCCCTAAACAATCACTTGAGCACTACTCGAGTAATTCATGCAAGTACTCAATCTGGGAAAACATTACTCATGCCCTTTTCCACTTTGTTTTACCCAGTACACATGCTCAAACGGTCATGGATGACAATTTCAGCTCAGATTATTGTCCAAAAGGAGGGAGGACAAATTAAAAGACTGGACAAAAGGTAGAAGGATAGAGTCTAATCCAATCGTCCTTTTGAAAAGTCTTCAATTAATTAAAGACGGCCTGCCTTGAAAGAAAATTGCAACTGAAAAGCATGGACTGTACAGTACTTCAAATAACTTCTCAGAGATCTTAATTCCCTCAGAAGATACTAGAAAGCTCACAGTACCTTGCAGAGCTCACATTTTCATTACCGCAACAGTAGTTTCTTATTCTTTGTGAAATTACCCATTAACTAGAGGCCTTTCCAGGTCCGATAAGCAGTACTTCATTCTTAGATAACTTGAATGCGAACATGAGCCAATTCTAAATAAATACCAGCACTGCCTTTATGTGGTAAAAAAAAAGGTTCTTTCAAAGCTAGTAAAAACAACACTTCATCATAAATTCTGTCTTTCGCAATGGAATAACAAAGACCACTTGACAATTTATGGAGAGTAGGGCCAAAACGTAGATATCCTCCATAGCCTTTTATCTGAGCATTTGGGAGAGGGATGTTGCTCAACGTCTGCTGAGTGATTACTGTTCACATTTTTACTAGATCAGTGATAAGCAACTCACATAACATCATCCATCATCTAGATTATATTACTGATTGATTTAGACTGATTAGTTATTATTGTTCCAAGCCTATACATAGTATTCAATATTATAATCATCACAGACATTGTAGGCAACCAACGGGTAACAACAGATAAGAAAATAGCAAGTGATGCTCATTAAATTACACGCCATGGCCAATGAGCTGTATTTATGGCGTTGACCATATTCACGCGGCGGCCATTTTGCTCAGGTTGGGATTTCGTTGGGACCCTGTTCCCACCAAATCCCAACCAGAGTGTTAGGGTTTGAACCGACCTCAATCGCACGGCACAGACAGGAAGTTCAGAGTTAGCCAAATACTAGGGCGTATTTATTTACAGAGTCACAAAAGGGGTAAAGTAACAATTATGAAACAACAAGGGAGACTGCCATCGGCAGAGATCTCTGCGGCTCTGCAGATCCTCCTGGTGATAGCGGTGGGGAATCGGTATTTGACGTTGTAGCGGCTCTGCAGATACTCCCAGCTTTAACTCGAGGTGGAAAACGGAGAGAGAGAGAGATATCAATAACAGTCCAACGAAACACAGAGGCAGTGTGGTTCCCTCCTCCCTTAGCTGTGTCCAGAACCAATTAACTGTAACAATCTTCAGTGTTCTCCACAACACACAAGTTAGCTGAGTTTAGTGCAAACAGAAATGATATCTTCAGTGTCTCTTCAAAACACACACTTCAACTGAGTCCAGTGCAAGCAAAAATGATAATCTTCGGTGTTCGTCACACACACAGACAGAATAATCCAGAGGGGTTTGGTTCCAACTCACCCAAGCGCAAACGCGTAAAGCGGGTAAACGAGGCGCAGCTCCAAACGGGGAACAAGGTTCTCATCAGCGGATCTCCACAGAAAGTCCTGGAGGGAAAGAAGACGAGGCACAGCAACAGGGAAAAAGCAGGCAAAAGCAGTTGTATTCCAAAACGACCCGACCTCGATAGAAAGAAGGTCCAGGTATATAAAGCCCTCTGGGGTGCTAATCACAAACTATGACAGCTGCGTGAAGAAACAGGCAATCGCTCAAAAAGCGTGTGGCGGGGAATGCACCAATCAGCACCGTACCTCAGAGGAGCGTGTGGCGGCAACGGACCAATCATCACAGTACTTTAAGAAGCGTGTGGCGGGGAATGAACCAATCCTCACACAGAGCATGACATAAGAGCAAAATGGCCACCGTGTGAATAATGGTCAATTACCTCATATTGGTAGATTGGCATGACACATGATATGAGACTACTACTATGAATAGGGAAGTTATAAAAACAAGGAAAACTGATCAGGTATTAGCTAACTAAGGTGTGGAACCAAAGTGGAACCAAGATTCAACATGAACTCCCTTGGATACACAAGGTATATGGAAGTCAGAAGTCAGGAGTTGTAGAATAATCTTCATAGGACATAATCTTATCATCTCTGTCTCTGCTCCTCCCTCCCTATCCCGTTGTTACTCTAGAACAGGGGTTCTCAAACTTTTTTATACCACAACCCCATTTTATTTAGGATTTTTTTTTGGCAACCCCACACTTAATGTATCGCGTCATTTCAACATGGTCATAAGGAATATCAAAATAAAAGCACACGTTGTTGAACTTGATCATCTATATTATTAGAACATTTTATTACAGCACTATGTTATCAATACACATTTATAAAACGAGGCATATTTAGCCAAAATATGTTGCCAGAACTTGCCAATGCGTGACCCCACTGTCACCTACCCACGACCCCACTTTGGGTCGCGACTCGCGACCCATCGTTTGAGAACCGCTGCTAGAATTAGAATTATAATACACACGCGCACGCACACACACACACACACACACACACACACACACACACACACACACACACACACACACACACACACACCTTACTGGATTTTTGCCTGGAATTGGAAAAAAGTATCTAACATTACAAGTTAGCCGGCAAGACCCAAACTGCAACCATTGAGTTAACCATTTCACTGCCACACTACCAAATGGTTAACCCTTTCACAACCACACTACAGAAGGTTCACCATTTCACTACCACACTACAGACGGTTAACCATCTGTAGTGTGGTAGTGAAAGGTTAACCTTCTGTAGTGTGGTAGTGAAAGGTTAACCTTCTGTAGTGTGGTAGTGAAAGGTTAACCTTCTGTAGTGTAGTGAAAGGTTAACCTTCTGTAGTGTGGTAGTGAAAGGTTAACCTTCTGTAGTGTGGTAGTGAAAGGTTAACCTTCTGTAGTGTGGTAGTGAAAGGTTAACCTTCTGTAGTGTGGTAGTGAAAGGTTAACCTTCTGTAGTGTGGTAGTGAAAGGTTAACCTTCTGTAGTGTAGTGAAAGGTTAACCTTCTGTAGTGTGGCAGTGAAAGGGTAACCCTTCTGTAGTGTGGTAGTGAAAGGTTAACCTTCTGTAGTGTGGTAGTGAAAGGTTAACCTTCTGTAGTGTGGTAGTGAAAGGTTAACCTTCTGTAGTGTGGTAGTGAAAGGTTAACGATAGGTTATGTAGATAACCTAGTTATATTAGTATAGGCTAAGCTCCCGCTCTGAGCCTTACGAGATACTCTATATCGCCTGTGATACCTAATGTATCTCCCACGAACAAAAACACATGCACCCCACCTGTATGGGGCCCCGCCCCTTATGGTGGCACCACCCATATAATCATGACTCTGGTCATGACACACCCTTCCTCGCCAAAAAACCCGTCCCAGGAAAAGATCCCTCAAGAGGGAACTCAGGGCGCGCAGAGCGGGAGCTTAGCCTATACTAATATAACTAGGTTATCTACATAACCTATCGTTATATTTCGTATGGCATCGCTCCCGCTCTGAGCCTTACGAGATAATGGGGAAGAGCGGGTGCGAGACCCGACAGATGTACCCCCTGAGGACCCGTAAGCCCACATCAAGGGGTGCGGGGAGCCCTGTCACCCCATCCTTCCTAACGAAGGGGGGGCGCAGTCAACTCCACCTGAATGCGAACAAGAGGGAGCCAGAACCCCTTGAACACACCGTACAGGCGGAACCACGTGTGACTCAACACACTGCGGCCCATACCCATACACTCCCGCTACCCGACCAAAGGACGGGAAGCAGGAAAGGCCACAGACCCCAGAACCGCCTGGGAGACAGAACCCCCGGTCATGTCCATGAGGTAAAACCTTACAAAGGAGCCCGGGGAGGACCATGAAGCTGCAGCACAGATGTCCTCCACCGAGGCCCCACCCAGGAGAGCGGCAGAGGCAGCCACCCCACGAGTGGAGTGCGCCCTGACGCCCCCAGGGGGATCCTGCCCAGCCAGCGTGTAGCAGAGGGTAACACCCTCGCACAACCAATGGGACAGGCGCTGCTCCGACAGTGCCTCACCAGCACGAGCCCCACCGTAACAGACAAAAAGCTGGTCGGTAACCCTGAAATCCTGAGTACGGCTGAGGTAAATCCCCAAGCACGGACTGGACATGACAGGTGAAGGCCCGCATCTAACTCACCAGTGTGAGGAGGAGGACGAAACGCCTGAACCACAATATCCCGGGAGCGGAAGGAACTCCGGATATTCTCAGGCACGAAAACAGGATTAGGTCGCAGAGTGACACCGCAATCGGTCCGAAAAGACAGGCACTCTGGACGTACCGAGAGAGCACAGAGCTCACCTACGCGTTTAGCGGAAGTGACAGCCAGAAGGAACGCGGTCCTGAAGGACAGCTGTCCCAACGGCGCCCGCTCGAGCGGCTCAAACGGGGCCAAGGACAACCGACCGAGGACCAATTGAAGATCCCAAGTCGGAGCCAAGGAGCGTTGCACCGGCTTAACGCCGTAAGCGCGACAGTGGAGGGAGCATGCGCATTCCAGATGGTAACACCATCAGGATCAAGAACCTGCACCCCTCAACGTACCCGTCCCAACAACTGACCTAACAGATGTATGGGGAAGAATCCCTGGCGGCACGGCATCGGTCCCAGACCTGCCTGGCCATGTCCAGACGCAATCCTCACCCGTCAGGATGAGGGCCGCCCCGCGACAGTACACCTGCACCCACATTCTCCCTGCCGGGGATGTGGGGAGCCCTTAGGCCGCGCAGATGGAGGACGCCCATAGCCAGCCGCCCGCCGCCTGGTGCAGACAGGGGGAGCGTACTCCTCCCTGTCTGTCGATACACGACACTGACGTCGTATCGTCCGTCCTGATCAACACCATTTGTGGACCAGAAGGACCGCTTTCAACACCAACACATTGAACGTAGCGCAGATCGGGCAGCATGGTTTGCCAGCTGCCCCCTACTGCGTTGGCCCGACGCATCACCAGCGAGGGAGGCGTCGGTGAAAACGCGACGTGAGACAGCGCCGTAACCGTCCTAGGACGGAACCTCCCGAGCGTGTTGACAACACGCTCCGAGATGGATGCCCATAGCCCTCCAACCGTTGACTGGGAAGAGGAATACTCTACATCCAGTCTACAGCAACCCCAGGCTGGTAGAGACCTGCCTGGTACGAGACCTGACGATCCACCTTGACCGCGAAGGACCAGAACGTCATCAGGGCAGAACACTCCGTAACCCCGGATGACGCAGAGGCCCCAGTGCGGCCTCCACGCACTTGGTGAAGATGCGGGGAGCCAGAGAAAACCGAACGGCAGCCTCTGGTACTCATACGCTAACCCTGCAAAGGAAGCGTAGGTAAGCCCTAGGATGGAAGATCGGGGATGCGCATACGCATCCTACAGGTCTATGGAGGAGAACCAGACCCCCACCTGACAGTGTTCAACAGGTAGGAGACGATCCAAAAAATGCTGAACCTTCCCATGGGACAGGTCCAGCCTGGGTCTTACACCCCTCCCTCCCGACTTCTCGGGCAGAGAACACCGGGAGGAGAACGCCACGACGATGGCTTGCTTCGTCCACAGAGATTGGATCTCGTCGACCAGAGCTGTCCCTGCTGGAGACCCCGACAACAGGGTCTGTACCAAACCTGAAAACGGGTGGGGTTGTGTAAACACAAGTCCCCGCCTCACCATTCTCTCCATCTACCTCGACATATGGTACTGCCGTAGTCATATGTGACGACACTCCCAACGCACCCGCCGTCACGTGGCGCAGGTCCGCCAGGAACTGTAGATAGTTGGCCCGGTCCCCCCCGCTGTGCGAAGACAACCCTGGAATCGTGCGAGGAGCGCGTTCCGTGTCGGAACACCTGACCCTGACACCACCCACGAGGCAATCGCACCCAAGGGGGAACCCCGACAGAAAAGGGCCTGTCTGATACGGGGGGCTTCCGATCAAAAAAGCCCCCCCACTGAACACCCCTCCAGAACATGCTGAAGGAGTTGTTCCGCAGCCGGACATGCAAGGTGTAAGGCCCCCATGGGTTCCTACACACCGTAGCCCTGCAGTGATATCACTACCACCCCAAACCATGTGAGCTGCGACCACTTGCCAATATTCCAGGAGTGGGAGCACCAACATGATACCTGGCCTGGCGAAGGCGAGGCCGGGGAAGCCCGCACTGTGTGCCTCAAAAGGTTTCGAGCCCCCCTGCTGACAACACTTAAGTTGACAGACGTAACACCAGGCTCAACCAACACAGTTCAAGGTGTGGGAGCCGCTTGACAGCACAACATTCTCACGGACAGACCCAGGCTCAGCCATCAACTGGGTGTCAGCCCCTGTCTCCATGAGAAGCGAAGAATGGGGCCGCATACGCTTCAATGAAGGTTCGCGGCCCGCAGCCAAAGGAGAATGCTCAGAGCCCCGCCTCTGGGGATACCAGAGAGAGGATTGAACGGGGAGCGGGCTGCTCGCGGCAAAATGACGACGGAGTGGTTTACCAACACCGAAATCACCCAAAATGGCCGATCCCTCGGCCGCCAAGACTGTCGGCCTCGCGATACCCTGTCGATTCTCCAACCAGGGCACCACTGGCGGGGGAAACATGGCCGCCTGTCGAGGGCCCCGTCATCGCCGCTGACGAGGCCGTGCTCTCTCTTCTTCTGGCTGCGCGGTGTGAGGCGGTGTAGGGCCTAGGACAATACCGCCCGCGCTCCAGCAGAAGACCAAAATCCCCTGCGGAGAGGGGAACCCTGAGCGGTTATAGCTTGCGGCTGGGTCAAAGCTAATAACGTCAACATCCTCGACGGAGTGGTTTACCAACACCGTGCGCGATGTGTCGACGTCGGCCGGCCCTCAAGGCCCCTCCACCAGACACCATCTCGCCAGGCCGACCCATGGTGTCGGCCGGGCGGGGCATTGTTTCAATATATCAAAAACAAAGGACTGACGTTAACATGGAGCACCAGTGGTGATTGCAAACAGCACCCTCCACTGTGGTGTGGACCATGAAAAGGTTAAATGAATAAAAAGAGCTAAACCACAAAAACTGTAGAATGAGCAAACCCATACACACAAAGTTTAAGGGGAGACGGACCAGACCCGTCTTCATTCAAAATATTCACAACAGAACACCAGCCCTAGTTTAGCCCATTTACCAAAAAAGGTAAACAAAGCCCCCCCCCCGCACTACTCCCCCAGTATACCGATTGACCGTCAGTATGAATGGTTTGAGAGGAGAGAAAGCTGTAGCAAGACAGACCTTCTCATAGCAGAGTGACAAAATGAAACAATAGCCCCCTACACAGGGCCGCCCCAGGAGATGGGGGGCCTCGCGTCTAAAAACGCACAGGGCCTCACATTTCTCCCAAGCGGCCCTGCCCTTATACTACTGCAGCCTAACGCCAGGCAATGTGGAACCCAAGACAACAATTGCCTGTGCACAGACACGCAACATGTTTACCATGTCGGCTGGACCCATAGCCCCACTACCCGACGCCAACCCAGATGGGAACACCGTTCAACAAACCCCGCCGGAACACAAGGTAATACCTGGCTAGAACCTAGCCACGACCTACCCCGTTGTCAACCCATTTACCCGAAAAAGGTAAATAGAACTCAAAACCCCACAACAGCTACCGACTGACCTTCATTGATGAACCGGGCAAGAGGCGGGAGAGTGACAACATCTCACGGCGGAGACATTAAAACAGCATAGCAATTAGCAGTAGTGATAGCATGCGGCAGTAGCGATAGCATGTTAGCATAGCTTTAGATGTTTTAGCAGCACGCCCAAGACAGCTTGGAAACCGTTCCCTGCAGAGAACGTTCACCAAACCATCTTGCCCCTGGCGCCAACACACAACAAGGTTGTGTTAACAACACAAACCAGCATTACTAACACTAATACCCATGCCTGAAGACACAGGGCCTACCTGAGTACAAGCTGGCCCGACAGCCAGCCTTGTACAGCTGAACCTCGATGTGCAGTCATCAACCGAGGAACATCACAGGCCCGTCGTGTCGCCGAAAACATGCGTCGAAGATGCCAGGGGCCAGCAACCTCCGGTAAGCTTCCAACATTATTAATCTTCCTTAATCTTTTACATTCCGCTAGCTCGCATGGTGCAAGCATCCAGTGCGCTGGGACGAAAATAGAGGAAGGGTGTGTCATGACCAGAGTCATGATTATATGGGTGGTGCCACCATAAGGGGCGGGGCCCCATACAGGTGGGGTGCATGTGTTTTTGTTCGTGGGAGATACATTAGGTATCACAGGCGATATAGAGTATCTCGTAAGGCTCAGAGCGGGAGCGATGCCATACGAAATATAACCTTCTGTAGTGTGGTAGTGAAAGGGTTACGGTTATGTACAAAGAACACCATTCCAAGTCTTGTGTGCCAACAACTCAAGAAATATGGCACCACTTTTGTTTTGGGTAAAGTCAAACCACCACCAGCTAGTTAAGGAGACTTCAATCTCAGTTTATGGGTTATGTTTGTTGAACTGTGGTCGACTGATAATATCTGTACATGAAGTAGTTTTAGCGAAGACTGAGGTGGCTGACAGGCGGCTGGGTGGAGGCCCGGGGGGGGTAGTGTTTGCGAGAGAGGCGAGAGAATCCTAACTGCTGGGGCGATGTACGCAACCGTCTTTATCACAGCAGCGTGGGGGCCAGATACCATGCTGGGGTCAGAGGTCACCGCTGAGGGACCAGAGGCCCCCGGCCTGGAGCACTGCGTGGGAGAAACCAACACGTGTGTGGGAAGGCATGTCATCCACACACATGTGTGCACACACACACATTACACACACACATTACACACGTACATTACACACACACATGCATTATACACACACACACATTACACACGTACATTACACAGACACACATTACACACATACATTATACACACACACACACGCACACACACACACACACACACACACACACACACACACACACACACACACACACACACACACACACACACACACACACACACACACACACACACACACACACACACACAAATCCTTTACTAAACTCCATTACATTATTCAGTGGAATGTCACGGGTCACAATAATAGAATCTCTGGGCTCCCCAGAGTGACAGAGAGTGGTGGGTGGTGATAATAGGCTCCTGCTTCTACCATGTCAGGCCAGCAGCACTGAGGGGTCAGTCGGTTACCATTCAGCCCCCCCTCCCCCCTCCCTCACCCCCCCCCCCCCCCCCCCCCCCAATCTCTTTCTCTCTTTGGGGGCGTTTGTGTGTACATTCCTGCAGAAGAGGCTGCTCGCATTTCAAACCCAATATATTCAGCGTAGTCCATTCATGGTGCCACCATCTGTGTGTGGTGACTCAGTGAAGAGGGGGGGGGGGGGGGGGGGGGGCTTGGTGGCAAAGTGGAGCGACATACTGTGTTGAAGAACCAGCATATGGAGAGTTAATTGCCACTGTTGATTAATCCTTTCACTGCCACACGACAGCCGGTTAACCCTTTCACTGTGACAATACAGAAGCCCACTACACCATGTGAGCATGCAACTCTATGCGATGCCTTTTCAACTGGATATATATATTATATTGAATATATATTATTAAGCATGCAGGTATACATTGCTGGGGAGTTGTCGGATGTTACGGGCTGTTCATTATGGGAGAGAAAGAAAGACAGATGACGCTAGGAGTCGCCTGCTCATAAAGGCCCCGCCTTTTTCATCATCGCCAGTGAGCCTTTCCCCCGAAGCACCACTATCCCCCACACCAACAGCCCCCCCTGCCAACAACACACTCACATGCTCTGGATGATGAAATCAATCTGAGACCCTGTGACACTGACTGAACGCTGCCTCTTCCAGTCTCCATTCCATCCCATTTCTCCTCAACGCCCCCCTCCCCCTCCCCCCTCAACCTCCTACCAGAGGCCTCCTGCTGGGGTTGTGCGGCTGGATCACAGAGCCACTGGGGGGGGGGGGGGGGGGGGGGGGGTTCATGGCAGCAACAGCCCCTCAGAATACCCATCTCTCATCAACTGCACCCACTCATAGGCTTATATACCACAATAAAAAAATGTTTACCCGTTACCCAGAGAGAGGGGACTGTCCCTTCCATAAGAGGATAGAGGGATGTGTAGATGAATGCACACTTCCATCTGCATGGTTTCATAGTCAGTACTAGCTATGGGGGGGTTCTGGTTATGCTTTGCGGCTCTCTCCAGTAGGTTCTCCTCTGTTGACACAGGGCTTCTTCCTCCAGCAGGTTCTCCTCTGTTGACACAGGGCTTCCTCCAGCAGGTTCTCCTCTGTTGACACAGGGCTTCCTCCAGCAGGTTCTCCTCTGTTGACACAGGGCTCTCTCCAGCAGGTTCTCCTCTGTTGACACAGGGCTTCCTCCAGCAGGTTCTCCTCTGTTGACACAGGGCTCTCTCCAGCAGGTTCTCCTCTGTTGACACAGGGCTTCCTCCAGCAGGTTCTCCTCTGTTGACACAGGGCTTCCCCCAGCAGGTTCTCCTCTGTTGACACAGGGCTTCCCCCAGCAGGTTCTCCTCTGTTGACACAGGGCTTCCTCCAGCAGGTTCTCCTCTGTTGACACAGGGCTTCCCCCAGCAGGTTCTCCTCTGTTGACACAGGGCTTCCCCCAGCAGGTTCTCCTCTGTTGACACAGGGCTTCCTCCAGTAGGTTCTCCTCTGTTGACACAGGGCTTCCTCCAGCAGGTTCTCCTCTGTTGACACAGGGCTTCCCCCAGCAGGTTCTCCTCTGTTGACACAGGGCTTCCTCCAGCAGGTTCTCCTCTGTTGACACAGGGCTTCCTCCAGCAGGTTCTCCTCTGTTGACACAGGGCTTCCTCCAGTACGTGTGTTGTGGACCAGGGGCAACACAGCCCCAACAACACCTCCTCAGCAGAAACAGGGGCTTGTACAAATTGTGTGGCCGAAGCCTACCTGCACATAAATACATGTTCAATGGGAAAACAGTGAAACACAAAGAAACGAGGGAATTACTGTATTACCAGCAGGTACAGTAGGATGATGGAGAAGCAAGCTGAAAACAAGTTATGGACAGAGGACATGTGAAATAGATCCATTCATCTGTAATATACCATTCTCAAAGTAGGGCACAAAAGAGCTTAGGCTAGCTTTTCCTGTTGTAGAATCATTATCAGCCATTCAATTTAGGCTAATTATGTGGATTCTGTTGCTGACTCAGCTCTATAGTCCAATATAACTTGCTTGCTTGGACAATATTTATTTATCAGTACGTGTGTGTGTGTGTGTGTGTGTGTGTGTGTGTGTGTGTGTGTGTGTGTGTGTGTGTGTGTGTGTGTGTGTGTGTGTGTGTGTGTGTGTGTGTGTGTGTGTGTGTGTGTGTGTGTGTGTGTGAGTTCCCTCCCCATGCCTGCGCCATGTATGTTGGTGCAGCGTATCTGGTTTCATGGCTGAGGCACTCTCTCATAGCCACTGCAGCACTGCCCTCTATGCTGCATAGCTCAGGCAGCAGCCAGAATTGATTTCATCACAATCACACAAAACACTGAATGGCACGGAAAAGCCTGCTTCCCAGCAGGGTGCCTGGATACAGAGAGTACACAAACCAGCACCAGGCACATGATAAATGTACATGTCAAACAGAGAGAGAGAGAGAGAGAGAGAGAGAGAGAGAGAGAGAGAGAGAGAGAGAGAGAGAGAGAGAGAGAGAGAGAGAGAGAGAGAGAGAGAGAGATTGGGATGGGGGAGGGGGGGAGTGAGGAAGTAGTTTAACCCTTTCACTACCACACTACAGAAGGTTAACCTTTCACTACCGGTGGGCGGCTACGTGGCGTAGTGGGCAAGGCGCTCGCCACGAATGACGGAGACGCTGGGCTTGCCTGTTCGAGCCCAGCGCTCCACATTGCTTTCAGTTTAGCTGGTCGTTCATACTAATACACATTGGCCGTATTAGGGGGTGGGAAACTGATGGGTGGGGATCGGGCGTTGTGGACAGCGACTCCTACAGGTCGGTTGGTGCGCCTGCGCAGTAGAATCAGGAAGTGTCGGGGGCAGCGTGAGCCTCCCACGCGTTACTCCTCGCCACTGAGAGATCGAGCTGCGCAGGTGAAAAGATGCGACTGCTGTTACCTCAAGTACCGGAGGGGACTTGTGCTATGTATGACTTAGTCCACATTGCAGCCGGCTTGTGGGAGGCAAGAAACAGCGTTCGTGACAGGGGAGGGTTGAATTGGATGATACGAAATTGGGATGGGAGAAAATATAGAAAATGGAAGAAAAAGTGGATAAAAAAAAATAAAAACTTTCACTACCGGTTAACCATCTGTAGTGCGGTAGTGAAAGGGTTAACGCTCTGCAGTGTGGTAGTGAAAGGGTCAACCCTTTGTCGTGTGGCAGTGAAAGGGTTAACCTTCTGTATTGTCGCAGGGAAAGGGTTAACAACCCTTTGGCAGTGTGTGGTAGTGAAAGGGTTAAGCTGTCACGCGAGTTAAAATCGACTCACCGACGAGAACCAAAATTCCCCGTCACCGGACGACATAATGATTATGCCACGCTCTGGTAATTTTCTCCCCGGTTTTGTGAAAGAATAGTCTGCTGTAGGCAGGCAGGCAGGCAGGAAAGACAGCTCGCACCCACCATCATTCACAGTCACAGCTGGTCAAGGCCCCTCGCTTTCACACTCCATAGGAGACCTCCGCAGTCTCGGCCCCTGCACATCAAAAAGCCTCCCACACATAAAGCCAGGCATTGATGAGTACGCTGGCATCTCTCCTGCCGCATTCATGTTCCGACAGTGTCCCTTTATATCGGCTGCCAACGCTTAAGTAGGGGAGAAAAACATTTTCCTGCCTTTATTTGACGGCCCTCTCCGTGAGGTCATCTCGCATGACCTCCGCGTAAATCAGCTGTCACTCCAACACAGCGAGGCCGGGGCTCTAAAAGAGCAGAACTGGACACACACAGGATATATGTCCAGAGGTTAAGATACTAACGGCCACTTATCACTGAACGTCATCCATATATCAGAGCATGGATACATTACACGTTTTCTTTTTGTTTGAAAAGGTCATAACACAGCAATCCTGGAAATTGATGTCGCTCTGTCCTCTGGGGAGCTGTTTATGACGGGAGTTCAAGATGACCTACGGTTCACGGACACTGCCATATGTTGTTATTTAGCGATGAAAGTTCATATTTCCAAATAGATTTATGAAATTTGTTATGGTTTGTAACCGACCCCAATCGCACAACACAAGACAGGTATGAGAGTAAGCCAAAACAGGGCATTTATTTCTTAAATAACAAAAAGCGGCACAGTCCCTTTAAGGGAAAACACAAAAACACTAGGGTCAAAGAAATATGAAAAATGCGGCACTGTGCCTTTAAGAGGCGAACAGGCTAAGGGACTAAGGCTAAGGGACAGGGCCAGGGCTAAATGTCAAGGACCCAGACCAGGGGCACTGGAGAGGGGGACAGGGACAGAGGCCCGGAGAGGCGGGCTGGAGACAGGGACAGAGAACAGGGTTAAGGCCTTGGACAGGGTGAGGGCCAGAGCTGCTTACAGAGACGGGAACAGGGGCCCGACGGCGGAGGCCTGGCACGGGGACCAGGGGCCCGACGGCGGAGGCCTGGCACGGAGATCCTCCTCGGATGCTGCAGACGGGCAGCGCAGAACACAGGGGTCCCAGGGGACCGGGGCGAAGAGACGCATCCTCCCGTGGAACTAGGAAGCGATGCGCGCCGGCTTGACGTCTGGAGTGGGAGCGCGCCGGCTTGACGACTGGAGTGGGAGCGCGCCGGCTTGACGTCTGGAGTGGGAACACCACTCCAGGCCTGGCACGGAGATCCCCCTCGGATGCTGCAGACGGGCAGCGCAGAACACAGGGGTCCCAGGGGACCGGGGCGAAGAGACGCATCCTCCCGTGGAATTAGGAAGCGGTGCGCGCCGGCTTGACATCTGGAGTGGGAACACCACTCCAGGCCTGGCACGGAGATCCCCCTCGGATGCTGCAGACGGGCAGCGCAGAACACAGGTGGGAACACTGGAAAACGGAAAAAGAATTAGAGAGCGTAGACGGCGTCCCACTCCAGGCAAACGGCGACAGGTGGTGAAGTACAGGGGTGGCACGACGTCTCACGCCGGAGACGCGGCAGTAGATTGTAGTAACAAGAACGACCCGACCAGGACTGGAGGGAGGTCCAGGTATTTAAAGCCCTCTGGGGCGCTAATCATAAACTATGACAGCTGCGAAAGGTAGTCCAAGGGTGGGGGCTGGTGAAGAGCAGAGGAGAGTAAATCATCGCAAGGGTGGGGGCTGGTGAAGGAGAGTAGACAGGGAAAGTCCAAAGGTGGGGGCTGGTGAGGTGAGGAGACAGGGAATAAAGGTCCAGGGAACAGGCGAATCCTCACAAAATTGTATTGATTTATTTAGAATCACAAAATGGGATGTTACATCTAGGGCTGGGCAATATATTCGTATTCATTGTTTATCTGTGTTATTATCAGTGTTTTTTATATTGTGAATCGTGATACCAAAAAATGTGTAAATATTAATTATGTCACATGATTATTGATTACAAGGATTTTTTCTGAAATATTTCAATATGTGCTCTGAAAATCTGAGTTTGATACTGTACCAAACATCCCATTACCATGCAGTACAACATGATGAACATTGGTTTGATTATCTAGCATGTGATCTTCCATACCTAAGCAGGTATTGTGATATATATCATTATCAAGAAAAGTATTTTCTTTCATATCACTCAGCCCTTTTACATACTTCAAAAGCAGATAATAATGCCTACCTCTCAAAGGCATTGGCCAGGTAAACTTAGACATTAAATTCTCTTTAATAAAATGTTGTTCTTGCATGGTTGTACAAATGCAAAAGTGGTTCTTCATTTAAACCCTCAATATTCTTTTCCAAACAAATTTTACGAGTGTTTGGTTTTCTGAAAATGTCTTCAAAACTGTATTATAAACTCTTGCTAATCCCAAGCAATTCTGTCAGTGCAGTCTCTGTGATGGTGAGGGAGCAATGGGCCACAATATAGTCATGAGCTTACTGTGTATGCTAATTAAAAGTGCTTTTCGGAACCAATTAATCTCCTGGTAATAGCATCCGTACACTGTAGAAGACAGGCCATCTTAGAATAATGAAAAAGGAGTGGACCAATGACGTGCTGCCAGACATTTGGGGGTGAATTCACTGCTTTTTCTGACACTATGCCTGTGCAAATAGCCCCAAAACAAATCTTGCTATTCACAAAGCACTCGCAAAGGGTGAAAAACCTTGCTAACTGCGTTGTGCATCCGTGCTATTTGCATGGTATTTAAATGAGGTAATATGGGGGTGGAAAATGTGCCCCTTTCTATACAAGATACAAGATACAAGATTCCTTTATTGCCACACAACCAGGTTGGTGGTATTCTTGATCGGCACAGAGTGTAATAGCTCTACAATACATGAAACTGGAACATAGATACAGATGGATACATGATACGGCACAACATGACACAATAAATACATAAATACAGCACAGCACGACACAGCACAACATAAACACATGGAAGAATCTAGTCCATCAGGTCAGGAGCTTGGTTAGTGTAGGGGTGGGAGGGGGAGAGGGGGGCCAAGGGAGTTCAGGGTCCGAATGGCGGTTGGGAAGAAGTCCGTCAGAGTTATGGATTGGTCCGAGATTGATAGTGGGAGTTTGTGTGTTTTGTTGGTAGATCTGAAATCGATGGCTATTTCTGTGATTTTGGAGGTGTTGAGCAGGAGGTTGTTGATGGAGCACCATCTCGCTGCTCTGTCCACCTCTCGCCGGTATGAGGTCTCGTCGTTGTCTGTGATCAGGCCGAGGATGGTGGTGTCGTCTGCATATTTAAATTGTTTGACTGAGCTGTCCAGGGAGATGAGTTGGTTGGTGTAGATGGAGAAGAGCAAGATGCAAATGAGTCTTCAGAGAGTTGGTGATAACTAAGCGCATTTATAAGGGTGTCATGGCCAGCGTCTCCGGTGATCATGGCAGCAGTGATTGTAGCCAGGCGAAGGTTAGGTAATAATCACAAGAGAATAGAACCTGCACACTCATAAGCTCCAGAATAAACTTTTAATTTATAACGTTTCGTCAGGTCCATGAGGAGTATAGACGCTGGAAACACGGTCAATGAAATGTATATTCTGGAGTATATGAGAATGCGGGTTTTATTCTCTTAACTAAACATTAAATATAATTTTATTTCTCACTCTAAAAATATTCCTAAATCTAAAGATATATTTTCAGCCTAAAGATTCAGCACCATGGACAGGTCTGCTCAAACTTTGGGATGACATGACAAACAAATTAAATGACAAAAGATAGTGACAAAAACAAAGGATGCAATTGTGTCATGAGAATACAAATTAAGAAAACTCTATACATTACGAAATAAACTAAATACAAATGGTGAAAAATACTGTTATGTCCATCTGTTATAGAAACAAAGAGCTATTGATTCCCTCTTGGGTCTCGTCCGTCAGGACTTCCAATTTGCGATCAGGGAATCAAAGCTTTCATTTTCTGTCAGCCATTGTCTTAGGACATGCATACTGTTGCATGGGCAGTATTTATATTTGACCATATCATAAGCAAATTGCAAACAGCTGCTCCGCGAGCCAACTGCGCTGCCAGATATCAGGAGCAAATTGCCCTCGTACACACCGTATACCATTTGCACAAAATCTTTAGTGAATATGTCTTTAAGACGGAGCACATAGCGGGCGCAAATCACACGCAGTTAAGGGTGCTATTATCGGCCGCAATCCAGTCTTTGTGAATTCGCCCCTTAACCTCCGATCTGACACCAGTAAAATGCTATGTGTCCAACCTGTTCTGCTAATCTGGCTTGACACAACCATTTTCTCCATTCACGTACATCTCCAAACATCTTTCCCGGAGTTTTCTTTTTGTTGAGGGTGTCCTGTTTACAGGAGGAGAGATCGAGCTGTCCTCTCCAGAGGGCTGGGTCTCCAGAGGGGTGAGTCTCCAGAGGGCTGGGTCTCTAGAGAGTTGGGGCTGGGTCTCTAGAGAGTTGGGGCTGGGTCTCTAGAGGGCTGGGTCTCCACTCTCCAGAGGGCTGGGTCTCCAGAGGGCTGGGTCTCTAGAGAGTTGGGGCTGGATCTCCAGAGGGCTGACTTTAACTTTTATCAGTCACTTTCAAAAAAGATATATTTATGGCTTTCAAGAACTTTATAGTACACCACTTTCAACCTTATATGCAATATTGTCTTCACAATGTTGATTTGCTGGCAGCCTTTCCCGCTGTTATTATGTTGCATTTATTTATTCTACATTTTACTTTCGATTTCATGGTGTTTTTTTGTTCTTGATTCATTGTGATGTT